>NW_024067855.1:0-300000 GCF_009389715.1 Phoenix dactylifera
TAGGACACCACACAAAATGGAGTTGTGGAAAGGAAAAATAGAACACTAGAGGAAATGGCTAGAACGATGGTTATGTGAAAGTAACCTCCCTAAGTACTCTTGGGGAGAAGCCATTAATACTTCTTGCCATATATTAAATAGAGTTCTATTAAGACCCATCATAAAGAAAACACCATATGAACTGTGGAAAAACAGAAAACCAAAGGTTAACTATTTTCATGTTTTTGGATGTAGGTGTTTTGTACATAATAATGGGAAAGATAATCTAGGGAAATTTGATCCTAAATCTGATGAAGGAATATTCTTAGGTTATTCTACAACTAGTAAAGCCTATAGAGTCTTTAATAAAAGAACCCTAGTTATAGAAGAATCTATACATGTAGTTTTTGATGACTCTAGTGACATCTCATCTAGTAAGAAGGTTAATTTTGATGATGATATTGAAATACTTGAAGAAAAGATAGATGAGATGGGATTACAAGATGATCAAAAGTTGATTGAAGGAGAATCATCAAACCAAGAACCTATAGCGGATCATGGGTTAACAAAAGCTTGGAGGTATGCTCATGGGCATCCTAAGGAACTAATTCTAGATGATCCATCACAACCGGTTAGGACTAGAGCATCCCTTAGGAATTTGAATAATCATCTAGCCTTTGTTTCACACTTTGAGCCCAAACATATAGAAGAAGCCGAAAATGATGTAAATTGGATAAATGCAATGCAAGAAGAACTAAACCAATTTACTAGAAACAAAGTGTGGGAACTAGTAGAGAGACCTTCTGAATATCCAATTATAGGTACAAAATGGATATATAAAAATAAGCTAGATGAAAATGGAATTGTTATAAGGAATAAGGCTAGACTAGTAGCAAAGGGTTATAATCAAGAAGAAGGTATAGACTTTGATGAAACCTTTGCTCCCGTAGCTAGACTTGAGGCTATTAGACTATTATTAGCATATGCATGCTCTAAGGATTTCAAACTATTTCAAATGGATGTAAAGAGTGCATTTTTAAATGGGTATATTAATGAGGAGGTGTATGTAGAACAACCTCCTGGTTTTGAAAACCATCAATACCCTAATCATGTGTATAAACTAAACAAAGCACTTTATGGGTTAAAACAAGCACCTAGAGCATGGTATGAGAGACTTAGTAAATTCCTATTAGAACATGAATTCTCTAGGGGAAATGTAGACACAACATTATTTCTGAAAAAGCAAAATAAGGATATGTTATTAGTACAGATTTATGTTGATGATATCATTTTTGGTGCTACTAACAATCGCCTCTGCGAAGAGTTTGCTGATTTGATGCAGAGTGAGTTTGAGATGAGCATGATGGGAGAGCTGAACTACTTCCTCGGGCTTCAAATCAAACAATCTGAAGAAGGCATCTTCATCAATCAAGCAAAATATATCAAGGAGATGCTCAAGAAGTTTGATATGGAGGGAAACAAATCAATCAGCACCCCCATGAGCTCATCATGTAAGTTAGACCAAGATGAATCAGGTAAATCCGTCGATCAAAAACTCTATAGAGGTATGATAGGTTCTTTACTGTATCTTACTGCAAGTAGACCTGATATTATGTTTAGTGTGTGCATGTGTGCTAGATATCAGGCTAATCCTAAAGAATCACACCTAGCTGCAGTTAAAAGAATCTTTAAATACTTAATAGGAACTAAGAACATAGGACTGTGGTACTCTAAAGAATCTAGTCTAAACTTAATAGGGTACACAGATTCAGACTTCGCTGGATGTAAACTTGATAGAAAAAGTACCAGCGGGTCTTGTCAATTTCTAGGAGAAAACCTAATCTCATGGTTTAGCAAGAAACAAAACTCGGTTGCATTATCCACTGCAGAAGCTGAATATGTTGCAGCCGGAGTTGTTGTGCACAAATCTTATGGATTAAACAACAATTAGAAGATTATGGCATTAAACAAGATGCAATCCCCATTAATTGTGATAACACAAGTGCCATAAATCTAACTAAAAATCCAATTCAACACTCAAGAACTAAACACATTGAGATAAGACATCACTTCATAAGAGATCATGTATTGAATGGTGATGTGTCACTCCACTTTGTGTGTACTGATAATCAATTAGCAGATATTTTCACAAAACCCCTAAGTGAAGAGAGGTTTAGTGTGCTTAGAAGGGGATTAGGAGTGATTGATCCATCCTAGTGGGAGTTTCCACTAGATTAATTGATTTTGATGAGGTTAAAATAGAGTTTCTATTCAATGATCATCAAATCAGTCCTTAATTAGGTGATTTTCCCTCATTTGGCACGGCTATAGCATGATTTTTAAATACGTGCCAAGGTTAGAGACGACTCGAGTAAGTTTCAGAGCCGGCTCCTAAGGGGGAGTCGACTCGCGCATTTGCGGGAGTCGACTCGCAAAGTTGGCAGCAAAGGAGGAGTCGACTCGCGCATATTCTGGAGTCGACTCGAGGTCGAGTCGACTCGAGACTCAGGGGAGTCGACTCGCAGTCGGGATCTGACTTTTTAACCCTAGGTTTGTCGTTTCGCAAACACTTTTCCTCAAGCCGCCACTGTTCACAAAGCCCTAGAGCCGACTCCTAGGTCATCCCCGATCGTCTCCTAGGCCTTCTCCCGTCGATTCTTCGCCGGACATTGAGTTTCCGTCCATTCCTAGGTCATTTCCGGTCCGTCCCGAGCTTCCTCTGTCCGTCCTTCATCGTCCTCAAGGTATTTTCTTCCCGTTTAGGTCAAGATGCCTCGTAAGGCCGTCGTTAGGAAGAGGTCCCGTCCCGCGGCCGTTCCCGAGCGGCGCTCCAAGGCGCGGCATGATCCCGCGAGGCAACCACCTCCGGATCGTTCCCCGCCTAGGGTGGTTCATGTTAGACCATTGGCCGGGAAGGCCGTTTCCACCGGGAGGTATGTCGATTTCGACTTCCTCTCCCGGGAAGGATTCACCATAGGCGATAGGCTTAGAGCCCAGGGTCTAGAGTACTTCCTCACCTTGGACCTTCCCACCTATCCTGGCCTAGTTCAAGAGTTCTACAGTACCGTCCATCGGGGAGATGGAGGTATTGAGGGCACCGTATTAGGTGTCCCATTACGTGTCACGGAGGATCTCATTGCCCATATCCTCCACCTTCCATTAGTAGGGGTAGCTCCTGCACATCCTGAGGATAGATTTGAGGCCCTTACGATCGTCTTAGGGCAGCCACCTCAGTCCCCCCTAGATGAAGTATCTGCTAGCTCACTTCCTATTGAAGTGAGAATCCTTTTGAGCATTTTGTCCAGGTCCATCTTCCCTAAGACAGGGAGATTTGATTTTGTGAATGAGAGGGACCTAGCTATTATGTCTTACATTCTTCAGGACACCCCGGTCAACTTCTCCAAGCTCATTTATAGGTATATGTGTGAGCCCCTGGATAGACCTAGGCTCTCCCTCCCATACGGGATGATATTCACTCTCCTGTTCAGGCAGTACGAAATTTCCATTCCTGAGAGGGAACCCTCTCGTGCCTTGCGATGGACTGATCGCTTGGGTACGGGGACCATGCACAGGATGGAATTTCGGAAGAAAGACGGGATCTGGGTTAGGAAGTCCACTCTCACTGCTCAGACCACCAGACCATCACCCAGTCCTGAGCCAGATTTTGACTACCCAGACTCCCCAGACCATCCAGACCTTCCATCCACTCCTCCTGCTCCTACTACCTCTGCCGGACCTTCCTCCTCAGCTCCACCACCTATGGAGGTCCGTATTGATCCAGAGCAGCTCCGGGAGCTGCGGCAGGAGATCGTCCGAGATTTGAGAGACGAGCTGCTCCGGGAGCTCCGAGGTTCCGTGCCAGCTCCCACTCCTGCACCCACTCCTGCTCCCACTCCATCCTCTGCATTGGTGCCATCCTTGACCGCCGTAACAGACATGACGGCTAAAGTGCGGGAAGAGATATATAATATGAGGGATTTGATGCAGGCCCAGTTCCGCAACATGAGTAAGATCACGAGCACCACTCGACAGTTTCGAGAGGAGATAGGCCGTGACATGCACACCACCACCGAGGGGGCCGAGCGCTTGTCGAATGTACTCATCGACAAGCTGGATGCACTTCAGACCTCGGTGACTGGGCTTCAGACGTCGGTGACCGAGCTTTCCACTACGCACAGCAGAGCCACCACGTCTATCATCACACAGCTTGGCCATGTGACAGAGGCAGTCGCCCTCCTCATGGAGCAGAGCCGATTGAGAGGAGGAGTCACATCCTCGAGAGGTGGAGATGCATCCTCGAGAGGAGGAGCCACATCCTCGAGAGGAGGAGCTACATCCTCCAGAGGAGGAGATGTATCCTCGAGAGGTGGAGCCACATCCTCGAGGAGGTCATAGATGATTTTGAGTGGTGTTTTGTCTTCTTTTGTATTGTTCTTGCTTTACTTATAGTATGCTCAAATGTATTCATCTTCATATCAATACAATGAGTAGACATCTTATCTTCATTTCTGTGCCAATTGACTGTGCCATTTGATGTTTGATTGTGCCATTTGTGCCATTGATTGTGTGTGAGTGCTTCCTTTTTGATATGATGACAAAAAGGGGGAGAAATATGTATAAAATATGTAAAAAGGGGAGAAATATGGATAAAATATGTAAAAGAACTCTTAAAAACACACACAAATTTGTTCTCAGTGGCTCATTATCTGTCTTTTGGAGCTCCTAATGGAGTAATCTCCAGAATCTATTCAAGGAATATTCGGAGATTAGCTGAATCGTACTCAAGAACAAATTGACAGATTTTCCCTCTAAAAACAAAAATTCAGTTCAAAAATTTCAAAGCATTAAAAGGAAATTCAGAAAATCAAAACTAGTTGAATGCATATGTTGAGGGGGAGAATCTGAATTTTAATCAAGATAAATCATTAATAACATATAAGCCAAACAATTGATTGCATAATATGAAGGCTTATATAATTCCAAATGAAAGGGGGAGCTTTAACTCCGAAATTTAAATGTTTCACACCTTTCAAACTTGGATAAATTAAATTTTTCAGACATTTGAATTCATTTATGGATTTTATTTCATTACTTATTGAGCAATTCATTTTACATATACTCAAAGTTTTGTCATCATCAAAAAGGGGGAGATTGTGGAGTGATTGATTAAAACCCCGTTTGATTTTGATGAGCTCAAAGCATTTGAGTATATCGTGTGATTACTAATGAATTCAATTGAGTGTTTCAGTGAAAATCCTGCTCAGTGTCTCTAGACTTGGTTCATAACCTTTTGGATAAGTTAAGAACTCTGCATGAACCAATGTCTGAGATTCGAGTCGACTCCCGAGTTTCACGAGTCGACTCCAAGCGTATCAAGGTCACTGGCACGAGCTCGAGTCGACTCCTAATCAGTATGAGTCGACTCCGACTGAAAACAGACAGAAGGATAAAAGAGCAGTTTTTCAGATCTTAGATTCGAGTCGACTCCAGTGGAACGCGAGTCGACTCCCAGCGGTACACAAAGAAAAAGTCAGAGAGCGTTTTATGGACTCTGAGATTCGAGTCGACTCCCGCAGTACGCGAGTCGACTCCAAGACTGTGCGACCATCGACAGACAGAAAACCATGTTACTGCCTCTGAGATTCGAGTCGACTCCCAGACAGCTCGAGTCGACTCCAAGACAAGCTTCACGACAAAAGGGAGAAGACCAACTTTCGGAAACTGAGAGCCGAGTCGACTCCAAGAAAGTTCGAGTCGACTCCAAGACTGGATGAGCCAAAAGTCAGAGAATCGGGAGTTCGGGCTCTGAGATTCGAGTCGACTCCCAAGATAGACGAGTCGACTCGAGTGGACAAAATTCAAATTTGGGTCCACGGACTTCAGAGGATGAGCAGACTCCAAAATTGCCAGGACAGCGCCAGAAGTTGGCGAGTCGACTCCGGATCAAGACGAGTCGACTCCCAGTCAAGACAGCAACTTTAATTCAAACTTGGAACAGTTGCCGAGTCGACTCCGGAAAAGCTCGAGTCGACTCCTGCTACAGCCGAGTCGACTCCTGATCGCGCGAGTCGACTCCAACCCACCAACGGTCACATTGTCAGGCTGCGCAGAGTGTGCAGAACAGCCAGAAAAAGTAGAGTAACGGCTAGTTTCCGTGGGGGTTGGCTTAAATAGCCACAGAAGACTGTAGCAAGACAGAGAATACACATTCCACTCCAAGCATTCGAGTTTTCAAGCTTTGCAAGTGCTCTTAAACGAGAAAAAGGGGAGATCTGCATTTACTGCTCCACCAACATCTTCCCAGCATTCAAAGCTTCCACCTCCTGCTTTCAAGTCGACCACTCTTTCAAGAGGAGACCGGAGTTCCAGAAGCCACACCTCTTCACCATCTTAAAAGCGTTTGAGGGCTTCTAACTCCTTTACGATTATATTGTTTTAAATCTGCTTTTTGAGAAGCTATTTTCTGTTTTCTTCCATCTCGTGTATTTACTTGATTCAATCAGGGGATTGAATCAAGGGGTTCAAGGTTGGTTGGTGAGCCGGTTTTAAAACCAACGTGTGTAAGGGTTTGATTGTGAGCCCGGAAAAACAATCGGTGACGGTTCTAGTCGGTGAGCCTGGAAAAACCGACCGAGTTCGTTGTGAGCTCGTAAAACAACAAGTTTGGTTGTGAGCTTGCAAAACAACCGGCTGTAATCCAAGGGGGTTATAGTGAATTCCCAAGAGAAACTTGGGGAGTGGACGTAGGAGCAAGGGATAGCTCCGAACCACTATAAAACTTGTGTTTGTGATTGATTGTCTCTCCCTCTTCTCATTTCATATTACTCACAGCACATAGTAATTAATTAAATAACTTGCAATAGTTTTTAATTAATCATCCATAACGTTTTAAATTATCTAAATTATTTTAAAACCCAATTCACCCCCCCCTCTTGGGTTGTCTATCTGGGCAACAGTTCCCGAGATTGCTGGACCAGTCCCAGTTTATTGTGATAACACTGGAGCTGTTGCTCAAGCGAAGGAACCAAGGTCTCATCACAAATCCAAGCACATTCTAAGACGCTTCCATCTTGTTCGAGAGATTGTCGAGAGACAAGACATAGTCATTGAACGAGTAGACACCAAGAACAACCTAGCAGACCCGTTCACTAAAGCTCTACCACAACAGCAGTTCGATCGCCACCTCGATTGTATGGGGATAAAATATAAGAGCGATTGGCTTTAGTGCAAGTGGGAGATTGAAAGAGTAGATGCCCTACAAGCCAATCACAATATGTATTGCGAAGGGTTTTTCTTTTGATTTGTCCAAATCATGTACATGACATTTAAATATGAATAAAGGCATTATGTTTTATCATATGCTGTTGATTATATTTATGATAAACTCCTTAGATTAGGACAATGGTTTTAAGACTATGATGAGATCATACTAGTGAGACTTAAAATCCTAAAATCCTAATCTTAAATATTCCCAGTCAATGGTACATTGAGTCGGGGATCAATGATTACCGGAAAGACTGGCATGTCTTATGTATGCTCGATGCAGAGGATGATTGATCTCACAAATCATTTGTGTGGAGACACTAATACAAAGATATGGGTGCTCATTAGAAGAATGAGTTCACTGAATTGACCTACAAAGAGAAATCTTATGAAGTCTTACTTACATGTCAAAAGATGATTCTCTTAGTGGGAGTTGTGCAACTGATCCTTTGACCTGAGATCACCATGGTATCTTGTGCACATGAACCTATGTTTTGGTTTACACTCATTCATGACAATAAGTTATGTACGAGGTCTTCTGGATATGGTGGATTGTGTATGAAGATTATGAGTAGGTCAACAAGGAATTAATCACTTCTAGTAAGAGAAGATAGCATCCTATTTATTCTAATCATATGATAATTCAGGAAGCCTTTGATCAAAGCAGAATGAAAATTAGAAAGAGTTTCTAATGTTTCATTATTTGAATTATCATTAAAAGATTGAGAAAAATATAAATATGAAATTGAGTTTGACATATATTCATACTCATATACATATTTGGGATGCAGTTTGATTAAAGGATTGAATTGCATGGTAACTTGCCACTGAAGGGTATTTTTGGTATTTCTACCAAATTCCATATTTTTCGGGTAGACATGACACGTTGCTAGACGTCAATCTTGTCTTATAGGTTTGATCGAATTAAAGAGTTTAATTCAATCACCAATTAGAAAGGATTCTAATTGTTAAGTTCGGGTTCGCGCAGTTTGGACTTAAATCGATTAGAAGAGTTCTAATCAAGTTGGGTCAACTCGCACTCACACCTATTGCTGGCTAAGTATGGAACCCAATGGGTCACACACAAGAAAACTTATCAAGGGTCTAATTGGATTAGATCATGTTTGCAAGATAAACATCCTAGCAGGTGTTGCAAACCTTAGCTCCTGATTCGAACTAGATTCGAATCTGATTCGAATTGGATTCGAATCTGATTCTTAATTGATCTAATTTGATTAGATCATATTCTAATATGGGTTAGCCAAGAGTTGGCACCTAATTAGCTTGGTTTGAGTCTAATTGGATTAGATTTGATAAAACATTTAATTTTGACTGTTGGATCAACATTTAGATGAAGAGAAGGATCAAATGGATGGCGCCATGGATTAGAGCCATTGGATCTTCATCATGGGATGATGGGAGATCATGATCTCGTGATGGACTTGTGATATTGACTTAGTCAACATCAGATGGCGTGAGAAAGAAGGGAATACGGTGAATTTAGAATGGCGCCTCATGAAGAAGTGCCACTTGGATTGGATAAGGATGACACGTCATCAAATCCTAACTACTTTCCCTTCAACCGCATCATTCTCTCTCTCCTTCTTTCTTATGGCGCCACCAATAAGGGCCTTTGGATCATCATCTAGCCTTGATCAATGGTTGAGAATGCTCCCTATTTTTCATGCGTGAGAAGAAATGAAGAGAGGCATGAGTACGGTGGATTTCATGAAGAGATGCTTAGGATGAAGCGCCATATCATTAGCACTTCATCTTATCCTAACTACTTCTGATATGCCCTCTCATCAAATGACACATCCCTTGATCTCACGCCCCTCTTCATGCATGAATGGATGGCTACAATGCATCCGTACGCCATCTATAAATAGGGAATGCTCCCGGTGTTTTTAAATCATCGGAAATCAATCCAACTCTCTCTCTCTCATATCCCTTCTTTCTTACATTAGTTTCTTTCTTTCTAACATTGCTTCTAGTGTGTCCTAAGCCAAGACAAGGTGGTCTTCCTTAGGATAAAAGGATTAGAAGTGATTTTAGAAGGCTAAAAAAAAATAGAAAGGAAGGAAAGCAAGCCATTAGAGTTCTTTAGAAGAATTCTGCATTAAGGATCAAAAGTCTTTGGAGCTAAAGTCTTGATCAAGTTTTCGTGTGGATCACCATTGGAGGGCGGACACTTGGACGCCTCGTGGAGATTGTACACTTTGGATTAGCGTTTGAGGTATTCTACTAATTCTGCATTTATTTTATATTATTTGATTGTAATCATTAAGGTGATCTAGGCTTAAAAGGGTTTCATGCATAGGGACTTTATTAAGAAAATTTTAAAATCCCTAGCTTCCGCTGCCCATTATGACATGCTAGAACCCTACAAGGAGGATGGCGCTGATCCGAAGCTGAAGATAAGATGAGCTGGGAGATGAAGCTTGATCAGATGATTCGAGAGGATGAGGATGAATATGGAGACGTGGGAGTTTGGATTCTGAACGGGATCTGGGAGGGCTAGGAGATGATCCAGAAGGAGCCTTGAATTGCGGACGGCTTCTAGCTTCTAGGGAAGATGGGTTGCTCTATTTTGAGGCAGGGAATGATGTGGATGAAGCTTACGGCTGAGAAGACTTGATCCTTTGATGCTGGGAAGTTTGGGTTGTTCGATTGGTTTTGTTCATGGGATACGGGAGCTGGGATGATATTGTTTTGCTGGGAGAACAATGCGGAAGGGAATGCTTGGATGATGATGATCTGGAAGACGTTGGGGTTTTGTTCATGGCTGAGATGAAGATCGGATCAACATGGATGTGAGGCTGGATACGAGCTGGGATTTAGAGCTTACGTGGATGCTGGGGATGAGAGGAAGAAACCCATGCTTCTTCAACGCGGAAGAGAAGTAGATGCGAAGAAGGCTCGGATGCTGCTGGATGGAGTTGATCCGGCTGAGATGCATTCGTGAATAGGAGGATACCGGAAGAAGTGGCTCGTGGGATGCGGAAGAAACAGGACTTGGTTAATGCGCTGAGAAAGGAAATTGGGTCGTCTCGGAAGGACGTGGGCTGACTCCAATTGGTTGGGAGATGGTTTTGAAGGGGATTTGCATGATGACGTGGAATGGCTGGTTTCAACCGGGATAAAGTCTAATGAACGTGATATGGGCTTAAACAGTGCAACATGGGAGGTTTTGGGACAAAATGTTAGAACATGAACGAAAAGCCGAGCTCAATTGGATGTGAAAGAAACAATAGAGTTGGGATGAACGGCTGAATCGACAATCCGAGAGGATTTGAATCGCAGGGTGTATGCGAATTAGGTTCAGGGATTATTCCAAATGAGTTTGACTCGACCTGCATACATTAGACTCAATCAGTAAATAAATAAATAAAACATGAATTACTTTTAATAATTTATTAAAATGCAATGATGAAGGTAACACATTTTTTAGTTAAATTTACAAAATATGTGAATTAAAATAATGATAAGTGCTATGAATAAGATATTAATTTATGCATTATTTAGCACTTATCAGTTACCTATTTGTTTGTTGACCTTATTCGCAAAAGAAGTACGAGTGTCCTTGTACTAAAGTTCATGATTTGGTTTTCACATAAAGATAAAGTTTGAAATTTCCGGCTAGATCACCTGGGTGCCTTATGTTCTGACCTTGGTTGACCTATAGTCACAATACAGTCACGTTACATATAAAAAAAAGAGAGAGAGAGAAATAATACAGTTTGTTTTCACTAAGTAACCGGGCCTCTTGCCTACAAAGCATCGAGTGTTCGCGTAAAAAGGTGAAAAATGACTGAAATAAATGATTAGTCTGGCTTTGTGGCGTAGTCTGGTTCGAGTAATTAAGTCTGAGAGGTGTTTCACCTAATGCCTTGAGCCAACTGGATCAAGAGTCATTGACCCAAAGCTCGTTACATGGACCTTACTAGAGCCTAATGGAGTTGGACTGTTGTAGTCACTATTAATAAAAAAAAATATTATTATTATTAAAATAAACATGAGTGAGTTAGTTAAATTAAAACCAAGTAACATATGGATGACTGGTTTGACTCCATTGTTTTAGAACTCTGTGTACCTGGGATGTCTAGTTGGGATTGATAGCTTCATTTTTATATGCGAAGCATTCTGGACAAATAACATGTGATATTCGGAAAATTTAGTGGGCTGAGAGCTAGCAAATGGTAGTTAACACTTGTGAATTTGAGTAGTGCACCTAGAACTCAAGCGGTACCTAATTGTGGTGGAGATATAGGTATTCTGAGACATCACATTTACATTTGCCTTAAGGGTTGCTATGTTTTAGAGTATCTTTTAAAATGATGTTTGTGGGTAACATCACTGTAAACCCTCACAAGACAACACTCGTCCACTAGGGTAACCTAGGGGTTTAACGGTTTGTTGTACGTGCTAAGTGCAATCGTAATGCTCTACGAAAGTGACTATTTATTTTAATTCATGCATATTGATATATAAAAAAATAAAAAAATACTTTTGCACCCTCATTTTATCATTTTCACACTAAATTGCTAGAGACTAGCAATAGGCTAGTTGGGGGGTGTGATGAGAGCGCAAAAGTGAAATCTTCATACCATCTTAATTAGTGCTAAAAGTGAATATGGGGGGTGTGATTTTAAGAAAAGCATGATAAAGTGCTAGGCTGAATCCTAATGCCTTAGTTAAAAGAGATTTAGCTATCCATATGAGATGCAAGCATTTTTATAAAAGGGATTAGCATAGAATAAATAAAATAAAGCATAAATCCCTTTTTTTTTTTCTCTTAAGAAAACAGAGTGCTCTGTTTTCTTTCTTTTCTTTTTTCTTTTCTCTTCCGATGGTTCCCTGGCTTCCTCTCTTCTTCCGGATCGCCTCTCTTCCTCCTGCCTCCACCGGATGAATGATAGGAAGAGGAGATGTGGATGTTTGGCTTCAGTCCCTCCTCCCCTTTGCTCCGTCCTCCTCCCGATGCCACAAAGATTTGGGATGCTTCGTTCCGAAGCAGGGGAGAATGGGAAGCCAAGCGGCTGTTCGGGAATTTGGAAGAGAAGAGCTGCTAACACTTGGATGGATCTTCTTTTGCTCGTTCGGCTGCCTTCTTATAGCATGTTGAAGAGGCTGGATGAAACGCGGCTGAGACGCGGGGTGGAGGGAGTTGTGATTACGGGAAGACTCCTCGCGGATGGATCCTGCTAGTAACGGCTGGAAGAAGATAAAACGATCGGATGCCACGATCGCTTGGAGATGTGATGTGTCGAAGGGACTTTGGGAGATCGCAGGGGAGATCGCAGAAGCTGGAACGCTGCTGGGATGAACCGAACGGATGGGGAACGTGGACTGCGGAGGTGATTCGAGCTGACGGCTGCTGGGACGATTTGGTTGCATGCTGCCACGGACGGTTGGAAGACGCTGGGAAGAAACGCTTGGAGATGACGAACACTGGGAAGCTCCTCACGCGTGCTCTATTCGTTGGGAGCCACAGGTAGATGAGATGAAGGAAACGTGGATGGCTGTTGGGGTGTTGCTGAAGGGTTCTAGCATGCTATAATGGGCAGCGGAAGCTAGAAATTTTAAAAATTTCTGTGGAGTGATTGATTAAAACCCCATTTGATTTTGATTCAATTGAGTATATCTTGTGATTACTAATGAATTCAATTGAGTGTTTCAGTAAAAATCCTGTCCAAGTGTCTCTAGATTTGGTTCATAGTATTTTGGATAAGTTAAGAAGTCTGCTGAACCAAAGTCTGAGACTCGAGTCGACTCCCGAATATCACGAGTCGACTCCAAGCGTATCAAGTTCACTGGCACGAGCTCGAGTCGACTCCAGATTAGTACGAGTCGACTCCGACTGAGAACAGAAAGAAGAACAGAAAGCCTCATCTCAGAACCTGTCAACGAGTCGACTCCTGAAGTGCGCGAGTCGACTCCAATGTTCAACGAGTCGACTCCAGGGTAGTAAGAGTCGACTCCAAGAGGTACACAAAGAAAAGTCAGAGAGCAGTTTTCGAGTCTGAGATTCGAGTCGACTCCAGTGGAACGCGAGTCGACTCCGATGGTTGGCAGGTCGACTCCAAAGAAGGTGAGAGTCGACTCTCAGCGTTACACAAAGAAAAAGTCAGAGAGCATTTTATGGACTCTGAGATTCGAGTCGACTCCCGCAATACGCGAGTCGACTCCGAGACTGAGCGACCATTGACAGACAGAAAACCATGTTACTGCCTCTGAGATTCGAGTCGACTCACAGACAGCACGAGTCGACTCCGAGACAAGCTTCACGTCAAAAGGCAGAAGACCAACTTTCAGAAACTGAGAGCCGAGTCGACTCCAAGGAAGTTCGAGTCGACTCCAAGACTGGATGAGCCAAAAGACAGAGAATCGGGAGTTCGGGCTCTGAGATTCGAGTCGACTCCCAGGACAGTCGAGTCGACTCGAGTGGACAAAATTCAAAATTGGATCCACGGACTTCAGTGGATGAGCCGACTCCAAAATTGCCAGGTCAGCTCCAGAAGTTGGCGAGTCGACTCCGGGTCAAGACGAGTCGACTCCCAGTCGTGACGGCAATTTTAATTCAAATTTGGAACAGTTGCCGAGTCGACTCCAGAAAAGCTTGAGTCGACTCCCGCTACAGCCGAGTCGACTCCTGATCGCGCGAGTCGACTCCAACCCACCAACGGTCATATTGTCAGGCTGCGCAGAGTGTGCAGAACGGGCAGAAAAAGTAGTGTAACGGCTAGTTTCCGTGGGGGTTGGCTTAAATAGCCACAGAAGACTGTAGCAAGGCAGAGAACACACACTCCACTCCAAGCATTCAAGCTTTCAAGCTCTGCAAGTGCTCTTCAACGAAAAAGGGGAAGATCTGCAATAACTGCATCCAACTACTTCTTCCCAACAATCAAAGCTTCCTCCTCCTGCATTCAAGTCGACCACTCTTTCAAGAGGAGACCGGAGTTCCAGAAGCCTTACCTCTTCACCAGCTTAAAAGCGTTTGAGGGCTTCTAAACTCCTCTTTGCTCATACTGTTTTATATCTGCTTTTTGAGAAGCTTGTTTTTCTGTTTTCTTTCTTCTACTTGTATTTACTTGGTTCAATCGGGGGATTGAATCAAGGGGATTGAGGTTGGTTGGTGAGCCGGTTTAAAACCAACGTGTGTAAGGGTTTGATTGTGAGCCCGGGAAAACAATCGGGGTTGGTTCTAGTCGGTGAGCCTGGGAAAACCGACCGAGTTCGTTGTGAGCTCGTAAAACAACAAGTTTGGTTGTGAGCTTGTAAAACAACCGGCTGTAATCCAAGGGGGTTATAGTGAAATTCCCAAGTGTGACTTGGGGAGTGGACGTAGGAGCAAGGGTTAGCTCCGAACCACTATAAAATCTTGTGTTTGTGATTGATTGACTCTTATCTTCTTCCTCTCACATCACTCACAGCACTTAGCATTAATTAAATAACTTACAATAGTTTTTAATTAATCATCCATAAGTTTTTAAATATCTAAGTTAATTTTAAAACCCAATTCACCCCCCCCCCCTCTTGGGTTGTCTATCTGGGCAATAAGTGGTATCAGAGCCAAAAACTCTTCCACTCAAGAGTTAAAAGATCAAAATGACAACCCCATTTGGATCTTCTCACATTGAGGGTCAGTCCACCCAAAGACCCCCTTTCTTCAATGGATCTGACTACTCATACTGGAAGGCTAGGATGAGAATATTCATCCAAGCCCAAGACTATGAGATGTGGTCCATGTAGTAAATGGGCCATACATCCCATCCATATACGTAGATGGTGTTAAGGTACCTAAACTAGAAATGGACTGGGATGAACATGACATGAGGAAGGCACAATTAAACTCTAAAGCTATGAATGTGTTTTATTGTGCCTTAGACCGTAATGAATTCAATAGGGTCTCTACTTGCAATTCTGCAAAAGAGATTTGGGACAGACTTGAAGTGACCCATGAGGGCACGAATCAAGTGAAAGAGTCCAAAATAAATATTTTGGTTCATAAATATGAATTATTTAAAATGGACTCTAACGAAACAATTACATGCATGTTCACTAGGTTTACTGATATTGTCAATGGCCTAAAAAGCCTTGGCAAGAACTATACTAACAGTGAACTTGTCAGGAAAATCCTTCGGTGTCTACCAAGGTCGTGGGAAGCTAAAGTGACGGCAATCCAAGAAGCTAAAGACTTGAACAAGCTTCCACTTGAAGAGCTCCTTGGATCCCTTATGACGCATGAGCTTACCATGAAACAACACAACGAAGAAGAGTCCTCCCATAAGAAAAAGGTAATAGCTTTAAAATCTACTTCTTCTAACAAGGACTTGTCTTGCAGCAGCAGCAGTGAAGAAGAAGAAGATGAGGAAGATGGTGGTGAGGCTCTTTTTGTGCGCAAGTTCAAGAAATTCATCAACCACAAGAAGTCCTATCATCAAAGGAGAGGCCCCTCAAATTCCTACCGCAAGGACAAAGGTAAGGAAAGGGAAAGTGAGGGGATCGGGTGCTATGAGTGCAAAAAGCCGGGACACATCCGAGCTGAGTGTCCCTTACTAAAGAAGAGCAGCAAGTACAAGAAGAAGAAGAAAGCCCTTGTCACCACCCTATCGGACTCCGACGCATCATCTTCATCATCGGATGAAGAACAAGAAGAGAAGGCCAATTTTTGTTTCATGGCCAACGAAAATGAGGTAACTTCCGATACGCACTATGATTTTTTATTTGATGAACTTTATGATGCGTTTAACGAACTAATGATTGAATATAAGGATGTTAATGTTAAAAACAGGGAACTAAAAGCAACTAACCAAACTTATATCCGTAAGTATGATTCGTTAATTAAGGATAAAGATGCTATTACCAAAGAAAATCTAGAACTTAAGACAAGCAACCAACTCTTAATTAAGAAAACTAATACCTTAACTAAAGATAATGAAAAACTAACTAAGGAACTTTCAGAACTCAAAAACCATAAACAAGTCTTAAACAAGGATCTAACAAAAGAACTAAATGATCTAAAAGCCGAAAATCAAACATTAACTAAAGAACTTAACAAATACAAACCCTTAGTTGAAAAATTCACATATAGTTCTGAAAAGTTAAACATGATACTTAACAGTCAACGAGCCGTATTTAATAAAGCGGGTTTAGGGTATAAACCAAAGAATAAATAAAAACTTCTTAGTAACTTCTTTGTCAAAGCTGGGGAAAATAAAACTAATGTTGCCCAAGGTGACAATCCAAGAGGGGGGGTGAATTGGGTTTTTCTAAATTTTTGGTGCTTTAAATGCTTTCTTAGTTAAGAGCGGTGAATGCTTTCATAAATTACTTGAATGAATTAAACTAGAGTAAAGATGAAAGATAAAGCAAGAATAAGCATAAGAACAAGCACAACACAAACACAGCGATATATAGTGATTCGGTGCACCCCAAGGCACCTACGTCCACTCCCCAAGCGTCCCCTTGGGAATTTTACTATAACCCCTCGGATTACAGTAGGATTGTTTTCCGGGCTCACAATCCAAAACCTTTACAATTTGGTTTTCCGGGATCACCAAGAACCTATGTTGGTTTTACGGGCTCACCAACGAACCTTCACAATTGGTTTTACGGGCTTACCAAGAACCTACGTTGGTTTTACGGGGTTACCAACAACCTACGTTGGTTTTACGGGCTTACCAACAACCTACGTTGGTTTTACGGGCTTACCAACAACCTACGTTGGTTTTACGGGCTTACCAACAACCTACAATGTTGGTTTTACGGGCTTACCAACAAACCTTACAACAAGTAGTTTGACAAACAAAAAGAAAGATTCAAACTCCTAAATGAGCAAATGAAACAATATAAACTACAAAGAAGAGTTAGAAAATATTTATCGCTTTGAAGTGGCTTCTCTCTTCTTTGTCAAGGATGCTTCACTCTTCAAGGGAGGATAGAGCTCTTGATGCCTCTTTGAATCTGCTCAACCCCTTTCTTTTGATTCTTGAATGAAGCACTTGGATGAAGCTTGCCTTGCTAGGGTTCTCTCTTGAATGCACTTGATGTATTTTCCCAAAGGCTTACTTCCTCTGATGAATACTCCCTCTTAAATACTTCTCCAACCTCCAAATAGTCCTTTCTGACCGTTGGATTGAAGAAACTAGCCGTTTATAGCCGTTGGGAGTCCAAAAAGCATTTCTGCACTACTAGCCGTTATGTTCAGCCCGTGTTTGGGTCGGCGCAACCTGTCCTTGGGTCGACCCAACTTTGCCTTGGGTCGACTCAACCATTTCTTGGGTCGACCCTCTCAGTAACCACAGAAACCTCAATTTCAGCCTTCCTTCCCATGGGTTCACCAACCATTCTTTGGGTCGACTCAAAGTTCACTTGGGTCGACTCAACTTCTTCTTGGGTCGACCCTCTCAGTAATTTCAGAGAACCGTTTTCTGTCTGTCTTTCTGTCTTGCCCTTTGGGTCGACCCTCTCAGAGTTTGGGTCGACTCAAGCTTGGGTCGACTCAACCACTGTGTGGGTCGACCCTCTCAGTGAATCCAGAGAGCATTTTTCCTTTGCGTTTTGAGGTTCTTTGGAGGTTGGGTCGACTCATGCTTACCTTGGGTCGACCCAACTCACTGTTCATTTGTGCTGTTTTTGCAGGAGTGTGCCAGATGATTCCTAGATGTGCCGGGGTCGACCCAATCAACCTATGGGTCGACTCAATCCACACTTTGCTGCATTCTCAAGGTTAGATTCATCCAAATGAACAAGACCATATATATATTTTCAATTAAACAAATGTACTGAGAGTAATGAACTTATAAATGAAGTATCAATTTAACTTATGGCATGCTCTAGATAATTGCTTGTTAATCATCAAAATAACACTATCATCCTCAATCTCCCCCTTTTTGATGATTACAAAATAAAGAGTATAAGCCTATTGATACTTGTCTTTAAAATCAGTTTATAAAAGGGATTGAATTTCTGAATTTCAGCTTTTCATATATATAAGTGAAATCTCCCCCTATATTATTCAAAATTTGCCAATTTGACTTTTTGAATGGCTCCCCCTTTCATTTATAATTCATTAGCAATGAAACTTCAAAAATTTGAGATAAAATATGAGTTTCAGCTTATGTATCGGGGTGAGAGAGGAGCGTGCCAAATTCTGAATTATGATAGAAATTTTTGATCTGATGATTTTCATTGTTACAAATTGCTCCCCCTTAGATATATAAGCTTTCTTATATGATTTTCAATTTGTTTGCCCATTTATTTCTCTTTTCGTTTCATAACTTCTTTACTCACTCTTTCTCACAAAGTTAATACTCTTTCTTTAAACACTATCTTTACATATTCTAAACACTATCTTTACTTTTCCCAAAATTAATACTCTTTCTTAACTTCTCAAATGAAATACTCTTTCTTTTCTTAAAGTGAATATTCTATCTTTTCTTCTCCCCCTTTATATACTCTTTTCTTCTCTTCTCCTTTATATACTCTTTCCTTCTCTTCTCCCCCTTTTTGTTATCATCAAAAACATATATATGGGAAAAGATGCAATTAAGAACAAACTTCAGACTTCATTGATCACAATAGGAACATTTTCATACATTAATGCCCAAAATAAAGATAAGTACAATGTTCCTCAATCAAGATTTAAAGATATAAGGGAAAAGCAAGATACATATGAGAAAAAAAATACATATCCTAGGCTTTAAACAAGATCGTGAGACTCTCCCGGATCGCTTGGCTACGACTCTCTTGGGTCCCATTTCTCCAAGATCTTGAAGTAATCTACTGTTTGGAGATGATTGGAGAAGATTTGAGAGTGTGGAATAGGGTTTTCAGAAGAGGACAAGGGCAAACAGTGCCCTAATAGAGCTCTCGGGTCCCCCTTTTAACAGTGGGATCCCGACGTTGGGTCGACTCAAGAAATTTCTTGGGTCGACTCAACGTTGGGTCGACCCTATTCTGGGTTGGGTCGACCCAAGTGCAGAATTTTTTCTTTTCTCTTCTTTTTTTTTGCTTCTCGAAATTTTCCTTGCTTCCAATCCTTATAAATTCTTTCTGGGACAATGATACATGAGTAAGAAATCTATAGATAACAAGTTTGACTAATGTTTCATGGGTTTTTAGAAATTGGAGGAATGTATCATGAGACTACTTGCTCCCTTTTATATTTCTGCAATAAAAAGGATCACATATGCCTAATTCCCTCCTTAGCGTGCAGAATCTATCTTCACTCAAGGGTTTTGTGAATATGTCGTCTAATTGTTTTTCAGTGCATATATGCTCAATACATATGTTTCCATTTTGCACATGATCCCTAATAAAATGATATCTTATCTCTATGTGTTTGGCTTTAGAAATGAGATATTTAGGATGTAAGCCAGAAGTGATCTCTAAATGTAGATTCCAAAGATAGTTTTGAAATCAAGTGTAGATGGAATCCTTTTCAAGTTATTTCAAGGAGTATCAAGAATAATATTCAAAGAAAGCACGAATGAAAATCCAATACCCCTTTTTTTTTTTTAATATATTAAGTATATAGCCACATTAGAGCAATCTAATTAATTTTTAGAGTATAGTATAAGAGCAGATAAAGATCAAAACTTATTTACTTGAAAAACATAAGATCATGTTGAATCCTTAGTTCTTAATGACTTCAAAATTCTTTCATGATATAAAAGTATTGGAGCATAGATACCAAAATGTGAATTTATGCAATGTAGGATACATAAAATTCAGGGCTTTGAAAGTTCTTTTAAAGCTCTCTTAAAGACTTTCTTTTACTCCTTTAAAGATCATAGCATCAAAATCAATTAAAATGAATTGGCTCATGATTGAAACGCTAAAGTGCAAGCCAATAAGAGCTCATTAGTAGATTCCAAAGTAAATTTCCAATACTAAGACAAATGGAATCCTTTTCACTTAGTTTTCAAAACAAGTGATTTACCAATTAAGTACAGATGAAAATCCAACTTTCAAAAGATATTCAAATGAAGCATAGAGTTTAATACCACTTTACATTTAGTATTCTTTTCTCTCTCCTATAGATTTATGTAATTAAGTTCCATAAGACCTCTCCTTCTGAAATTTTCAAATTTTCTTTCTCCCCCTCAATTGATCATTCCATTTAAGAGTTTAGAATCCTAAGATAATGTTCAATAGGATTGTCAATCTCAAAAATATATTTCAGCTTATTTTCATAAGACTCAAGGTTTGAGATAAGACAACCTTTATAGAACTCATCTCAAGGAAATTAAAGCATGTCTTGCAATATAAGGAGGTTCATCAAAATCAATCCATAAAATTCAAAGTATGCATCAAAATAAAGTGTCTTTGGGATAGGATACTGAATATCTAAAGCTCCCCCTCAAAAGATGCATTCTTCTTTAATCATTTTAATTGTTGAATTTCAGATTTTTGGTGATAAACGTGAATAATACTGAAATTCTGTAATATCAAGAATGTAGAGTGATCTAGAATTATTCAGAATTTATAGTAATCACTCTTTCTAATCCTTTAAGAACAAGTTATGCTTTCTCCTAATCTTAGAGAAAATGTATAAAAGTATTAATCAGAAAATGATTCAATTGAAGCTCAATTTCTTTCAAAAGCATTTACGTTTTCTTTCTTTTAGAGTCATTTGTGTGAACTGAAATATTTCTATCTTTTAGATCATTCACTCTATATATATTCAGATGGAAATCTTTAAGAATGTAGGAGAGAAAAACATATAGATGATCATTGAGGTATATATATTTATAGAACTCAATTTCTTAATGATAGTTTTTCAGCAAGGTATACATGCATCACAATAAATATTTTTAATATCAAAATACAATCATATATTTAAAAAAATATTTGCTTACAATCAAGATTATTGAAAGACACATCATTTAGACCAATTTTGGTATACTTTGAAGATAAGAAATGATATGTTTCGGATGCGTATTGGAGCAATCAACAAAAGGCATCAAGATAAATTCTGTTTTTCTTACATTAAGATTTTATTTAGAAATCATATTGAGTTTAAGCTTTTATACAAAATCAGATTCTGAATTATATAGGATTTTTAATTGAGGCTTTCAAAATCATAATTTGAGATATGTATCTTCCACATTATAGCTCATCTTAAATCATTATGATTGAAAACACATATTTCAAACATTTATAAGAGCATATTCAGAATATTTGTATTTATGTTGAGTTTTGGTATGAATTAGAACATTATATACCAAAATTAAGCAAGTTGAAGGATCAATAGAGATATCCTTCTCTTCTCCTTTTTACAGATTTATTTAACTTTCAAATTTTAATGATGATTGTGAATGACAAATCTGAAATTTCTTTTCAATAAAACTAAACAAAAGATGTTATGTAGCAATTCAAACATTCAATCAAATTGTCCAAGTATGAAACATTACAAAATATTGAGAACCCATAGATCAAGATATCATACCATATGCAAAATATATCATGTGTTGAGTCATGCATTAAAATACTAAGAATAAGCATGTCAAGAATCAAAATCAATTCCTTTTCAAATAAACTCCTCCTATTTATATATAATCTTGCACTGATTTCATCCTTAAAGTGTGTTTCCATGTGACTAAAAATTTGAATTGATTCTTTCTTGTATATTATTATTTACTTTGTCTTTCATTTTTACTTTCTTATGCTTTATACTCTATTTGCTCCCTATCCGGTGGAGTTGGGAAGGGGCACGAGGTACTACCACTAGCCTCCCTCTTGTGCCGTCCCTAATATGCCCTACACCGAGTAGTTGGGTCAAATAGTGCCGGGTACTACCACTAGCCTCCCCATTGGCACCATCCCTATGATGAGCAATATAGAAAGTTTAAAATGTTTACTTCAAACTCTCCCTGTTTAAGTGTAATTAATTATGGATTTTATCCCTTCCAAAAGAATGCTCACTCAAGTCTCATAAGTGTGCCGAATATATTATGCTTGTTTTGCTTTTCCTTAAGATTGAAGTACTTGCCTTTGCTTAGATTTTTCATCTCTTGAACAATGTCCATTTTCTTTTCTTTATCTCTCTCTCTTTTTGTCATTCTCAAGTAATTTACATGAAAGAGTAGAATAAAGAGATAATCTTATGTATCATATAGATGTATATTATGCAAACAACATTTTCATTGTGCTCAAGGATTCATAGCTTATCACAAGATATTTTGAATTAGAGATTTGAGGCATAAACTTGTGTATTTCATGGTTATGCATTATATAGGAAAAAGTAAACTTCAATTTAATCACACTACGAAACAATCATCACTAGCATGAGAATGAAGCATGATATCAAGATGATCAGCAATTAAGGGTTTAATCATGCTACCATATAATTTCAGACTATTGATTTTGCTCAACTAACTCACAAGAGAAGAGTTTAGATTACCAGTGCATTTAGCATTCTTCAAGCCAAATACCTTTTAGATTCTTTACACCCTTGGCTGAAGAAAATCTTCCTTTTTTTTTGTTTCCAAGAGAATGTTTATTGTATCTTTCATCGAGGTGTCCTTCAAGTTGAAATTTCTTGCTCACAAATCCTGTATCATTAGCAAAATCTTTTTCTTTTCTTGAAGGCAATTCATTAGGTTCTCTAGGATACAAAAACATTCATACAACATATTTCTTAACTAGATGACTCAACATATGACATAACAATAATTGAATTTGAGTCACTTTACTCAAGAGATTGCCTAAATATAAGCAAGCACAAATCACTTGAACTAAAGAGATAACTTCATTAAGTAAAATGGTTCAAGAACAAGCATGTGAGGCAATAGAAGGATTCATCAAGGTCAAATCATTTTTTTTTTATTTTCAGAATTAATTTAGCTTTGATTCTATTTGCTTAAGATAATTATCAATAAGATATACAAGTTGAGTTTTAATCAAATTATCTTAAACAGTTGTTTCTATCAAAAATTTTGATTATGATTTAGTTTTCAACACTAATAATCATGTTTCAGGGAGTTAAGCAATCTTCTTTTAGAGCAATTAGGATTTTATTTTGACTTATGAGTGATAGTTTAAAAGAATTAATATTCATGCTTTAAAAGATTTTTATGATCAAGTTAAGCATGACATGTTACAATTAATCAGTAAAATTTGAGATAATTTTTAGAGAAAGATATTAATCATGGGTACAATGATTATGCTCAATGAAGTTTTAACATGAAATCAGCATCAACCATTTATATTAGAGAAGAAATTTAGATTTTGAAAAACTTAAAGGAGAAGATTATACATATTCATTCATTGTTTTCTTATTATCATGCAAGCACTAGAAAAATTTTATGCTGAGATTGTTGAGATAAAAATTCAACATATGAGGCATTTAAGAACTTTGATGCAGAGAGTATTGTAATTTCATAAAAAGATAATTTTGATACACGATGTAGAATGTTAAACCTTATACTAGATTTAATGAATAAATTAAGACTTATTTTTAATTATGTGTCAATGCACCCATTTGTATGAAAGTTTCATTTGTTCCATGGGTAGCTTGGCACACTTACATCTATACCCTCATATTTTCATTTTGGGTACCCAAGCTTGCTCGGGTCCTTGAGGGTTAGTGCATATGGTTCCTTTTGGAATCCAAATCTGTTTAATCGCAATAACTTTACCATTTGATTTATACGTATTAGAACCATAGGTAAAGTTTTTATGCCCAATCTTTTTATGTTTGAAATAAGTTATCTTATTTGATGGTTTGCTTGGCGAATTGATAACCTTTTTCTTTAGGGGTTTATTATTGAGCAAAGGAATCCAACCAAGTCTTGATTTATCAAACACAGCATGTTGGCTTTCAAACATCGTTTTTAATCTTTCTAAACTTACAGTGAATTTGTTAACAAAAGATTTCAATTGGTTAACTTCTTCACTTAAGTTTTGATTTTCTTTAATTAAATTCTGATTTTTCTGAATCAATTCTTCCGAATTTAATCTTAAGCGTTCATTCTCAGAGTTTAATTTGTCTCTCATTTTAGCGGAAGAATTTCTTTCTTCTGACACTTCCAGATTTAGCTTTTTAAGATTTTTATTTTTCTTAGCTAATTTTCTACATTCACCATACAAATCATGAAAAGCATTTAATAGTTCATCATAAGAGAATTCTTCCTGAAATTCATTAAGTGTGAAATCAGATTCAGATTTTACCTTATCTTCTTGTGCCATAAAGCATAAGTTAGTTACCTCTTGTAGTTCTTTGGAGCTAGTATCATTATTGTTGCTCCTCACTTTCATTTTCTTGCTTGACTCTTCCTTGGTCAAGGCTTTCTTGCTTTTTATCTCTTTCTTCCTTTCTTCTTGCTTCCTCTTCTTCTTTGTCTTTAGGAAGCTTTTGAATTTTTCGGTGTTTGGGTATGGATCCTTGTTTTCATCACCAAATTCTTCATTTGTTGTTCTTTCTTCCGGATTGGGAGATTCAACATCGTTTTCTGCAGGCTCACTGTTAATATGTAATTGAAGCACATGTGAGCTAATCTGAATATTGTCATAAATATTTTCTAGAGTATCCCAGATTTCCTTAGTAGATAAGCATGCAGAGATTTTATTAAATTCAGTTTCATGGATAGCACAATATAGTATGTTCATAGCATTAGCATTCAATTGTGCTAAGTCTTTTTCATTAATAGTGTGAGAGAGTGAGTGAGGGCCTCTAGTAATGATGTACCATAATTCATAGCTTGAAGCTTGAATGAATATCCTCATTCTAGCTTTCCAATAAGTGTAGTTTGTGCCATTAAATAGAGGTGGTCTATCAATTAATTGTCCCTCTCCTATAGAACATCCCACTTGGGTTGTCATGATCTTTAACTCTTGATTGTGAGATCAATGGGTACTATTAGAGCACCTTGCTCTGATACCACTTGTTGCCCAAGGTGACAATCCAAGAGGGGGGGGGGGGTGAATTGGGTTTTTCTAAATTTTTGGTGCTTTAAATGCTTTCTTAGTTAAGAGCGGTGAATGCTTTCATAAATTACTTGAATGAATTAAACTAGAGTAAAGATGAAAGATAAAGCAAGAATAAGCATAAGAACAAGCACAACACAAACACAGCGATATATAGTGGTTCGGTGCACCCCAAGGCACCTACGTCCACTCCCCAAGCGTCCCCTTGGGAATTTTACTATAACCCCTCGGATTACAGTAGGATTGTTTTCCGGGCTCACAATCCAAAACCTTTACAATTTGGTTTTCCGGGATCACCAAGAACCTATGTTGGTTTTACGGGCTCACCAACGAACCTTCACAATTGGTTTTACGGGCTTACCAAGAACCTACGTTGGTTTTACGGGGTTACCAACAACCTACGTTGGTTTTACGGGCTTACCAACAACCTACGTTGGTTTTACGGGCTTACCAACAACCTACGTTGGTTTTACGGGCTTACCAACAACCTACAATGTTGGTTTTACGGGCTTACCAACAAACCTTACAACAAGTAGTTTGACAAACAAAAAGAAAGATTCAAACTCCTAAATGAGCAAATGAAACAATATAAACTACAAAGAAGAGTTAGAAAATATTTATCGCTTTGAAGTGGCTTCTCTCTTCTTTGTCAAGGATGCTTCACTCTTCAAGGGAGGATAGAGCTCTTGATGCCTCTTTGAATCTGCTCAACCCCTTTCTTTTGATTCTTGAATGAAGCACTTGGATGAAGCTTGCCTTGCTAGAGTTCTCTCTTGAATGCACTTGATGTATTTTCCCAAAGGCTTACTTCCTCTGATGAATACTCCCTCTTAAATACTTCTCCAACCTCCAAATAGTCCTTTCTGACCGTTGGATTGAAGAAACTAGCCGTTTATAGCCGTTGGGAGTCCAAAAAGCATTTCTGCACAACTAGCCGTTATGTTCAGCCCGTGTTTGGGTCGGCTCAACCTGTCCTTGGGTCGACCCAACTTTGCCTTGGGTCGACTCAACCATTTCTTGGGTCGACCCTCTCAGTAACCACAGAAACCTCAATTTCAGCCTTCCTTCCCATGGGTCGACCCAACCATTCTTTGGGTCGACTCAAAGTTCACTTGGGTCGACTCAACTTCTTCTTGGGTCGACCCTCTCAGTAATTCCAGAGAACCGTTTTCTGTCTGTCTTTCTGTCTTGCCCTTTGGGTCGACCCTCTCAGAGTTTGGGTCGACTCAAGCTTGGGTCGACTCAACCACTGTGTGGGTCGACCCTCTCAGTGAATCCAGAGAGCATTTTTCGTTTGCGTTTTGAGGTTCTTTGGAGGTTGGGTCGACTCATGCTTACCTTGGGTCGACCCAACTCACTGTTCATTTGTGCTGTTTTTGCAGGAGTGTGCCAGATGATTCTTAGATGTGCCGGGGTCGACCCAATCAACCTATGGGTCGACTCAATCCACACTTTGCTGCATTCTCAAGGTTAGATTCATCCAAATGAACAAGACCATATATATATTTTCAATTAAACAAATGTACTGAGAGTAATGAACTTATAAATGAAGTATCAATTTAACTTATGGCATGCTCTAGATAATTGCTTGTTAATCATCAAAATAACACTATCATCCTCAACTAAGAAAATAACCTGTTTTTGTTGTGGAAATATAGGACATAAGGCAAATGCATGTGACTATAGGAAAAGGAAAACTAAAAGAAAAATTAAACGGGTATGGGTTCCAAAAGGAACCAACTTGACTAACCATGAAGGACCCAAGAAAACTTGGGTACCTAAGATGACATGATTTGCTTGTGTAGGAGTGTCTTGCAGCCAAGGTCAACAAGAACTGCTGGTATTTGGATAGTGGCTGCTCAAGGCACATGACGGGTGATAAAGACCAATTTTTCACCCTTGAAGCTAAGAAGGGAGGTGCTGTGACGTTTGGAGACAACAACCAAGGTCACATCATTGGTATTGGTAAAGTTCAAATCACCCCTTCTACTTTTATAGATAATGTTAGATATGTTGATGGTCTTAAACATAACTTGTTAAGCATTAGTCAATTATGTGATAAAGGATATGATGTTATGTTTAAACCATCACTATGTATTATAACAAATCCTAATGATAATAGTTTAGTTTTTAAAGGGATTAGACGTGGAAATGTATATGTTGTAGACCTAGAAGATCTTGCAAAACATAACCAATGTCTAGTTGTAAATGAAACTAAAGATAATGATGCTAGTTGGTTATGGCACCGTAAGTTAGGTCATGCAAGCATGGACACAATAACTAAATTAGTTAAAAGAGACTCCGTGATAGGTTTGCCAAAATTAAAATTTGAAAAGAACAAAATATGTGAGGCATGTCAATTTGGCAAACAATCTAGAAACTCTTTTAAATCCATAAAATGTGTCTCTACCTCTAGGCCTCTAGAATTATTACACATGGACCTATTTGGTCCAACTAGAACAACAAGCCTAGGTGGAAATAAATATGGCCTAGTTATTGTAGATGATTACTCTAGGTACACATGGGTCATGTTCCTAGCGCATAAGGACCAAGCATTTTCTATGTTTAAGAAGTTCCATAAGGAAGTAACAAATGCTAGAGAGTCTTCAGTCATAGCCATTAGAAGTGACCATGGTACCGAATTCGAAAATCAATTATTTGATGAATTTTGTAGTAAAAAGGGGATAACCCATAATTTTTCTGCACCTAGGACACCACAACAAAATGGAGTTGTGGAAAGGAAAAATAGAACTCTAGAGGAAATGGCTAGAACGATGTTATGTGAAAGTAACCTCCCTAAGTACTTTTGGGGAGAAGCCATTAATACTTCCTGCCATATATTAAATAGAGTTTTATTAAGACCCATTATAAAGAAAACACCATATGAACTGTGGAAAAACAGAAAACCAAAAGTTAATTACTTTCATGTTTTTGGATGTAGGTGTTTTATCCATAATAATGGAAAAGATAATCTAGGAAAATTTGATCCTAAATCTGATGAAGGAATATTCTTAGGTTATTCTACAACTAGTAAAGCCTATAGAGTCTTTAATAAAAGAACCCTAGTTATAGAAGAATCTATACATGTTGTTTTTGATGACTCTAGTGACATCTCATCTAGTAAGAAGGTTAATTTTGATGATGATATTGAAATACTTGAAGAAAAGATAGATGAGATGGGATTACAAGATGATAATCAAAAATTGATTGAAGAAGCATCATCAAGCCAAGAGCCTATTGTGGATCATGGGTTAACAAAAGCTTGGAGGTATGCTCACGGGCATCCTAAGGAACTCATTCTAGATGATCCATCTCAACCGGTTAGGACTAGAGCATCCCTTAGGAATTTGAATAACCATCTAGCTTTTGTTTCACACTTTGAGCCCAAACATATAGAAGAAGCCGAGAATGATGTAAATTGGATAAATGCAATGCAAGAAGAACTAAACCAATTTACTAGGAACAAAGTGTGGGATCTAGTAGAGAGACCTTCTGAATATCCAATAATAGGTACAAAATGGATATATAAAAATAAGCTAGATGAAAATGGAATTGTTATAAGGAATAAGGCTAGACTAGTAGCAAAGGGTTATAATCAAGAAGAAGGCATAGATTTTGATGAAACCTTTGCTCCCGTAGCTAGACTTGAGGCTATTAGACTTTTATTAGCATATGCATGCTCTAAGGACTTCAAACTATATCAAATGGATGTAAAAAGTGCATTCTTAAATGGGTATATTAATGAGGAGGTGTATGTAGAACAACCTCCTGGTTTTGAAAATCATCAATACCCTAATCATGTGTATAAACTGAACAAAGCACTTTATGGATTAAAACAAGCACCTAGAGCATGGTATGAGAGACTTAGTAAATTCCTATTAGAACATGAATTCTCTAGGGAAAATGTAGATACAACATTATTTCTAAAAAAGCAAAATAAGGATATGTTATTAGTACAGATTTATGTTGATGATATCATTTTCGGTGCTACTAACAATCGCCTCTGCGAGGAATTTGCTGATTTGATGCAGAGTGAGTTTGAGATGAGCATGATGGGAGAGCTGAACTACTTCCTCGGGCTTCAAATCAAACAATCTGAAGGAGGCATCTTCATCAATCAAGCAAAATATATCAAGGGGATGCTCAAGAAGTTTGATATGGAGGGAAACAAGTCAATCAGCACCCCCATGAGCTCATCATGTAAGTTAGACCAAGATGAATCAGGTAAATCTGTAGATCAAAAATTTTATAGAGGTATGATAGGTTCTTTACTATATCTTACTGCAAGTAGACCTGATATTATGTTTAGTGTGTGCATGTGTGCTAGATATCAGGCTAATCCTAAAGAATCACACCTAGCTGCAGTTAAGAGAATTTTAAATACTTAATAGGAACTAAGAACATAAGGCTGTGGTACTCTAAAGATTCTAGCCTAAACTTAATAGGGTACACAGATTCAGACTTCGCTGGATGTAAGCTTGATAGAAAAAGTACCAGCGGGTCTTGTCAATTTCTAGGAGAAAACCTAATCTCATGGTTTAGCAAGAAACAAAACTCGGTTGCATTATCCACTGCAGAAGCTGAATATGTTGCAACCGGGAGTTGTTGTGCTCAAATCTTGTGGATTAAACAACAATTAGAAGACTATGGCATTAAACAAGATAAAATCCCCATTAATTGTGATAATACAAGTGCCATAAATCTAACTAAAAATCCAATTCAACATTCAAGAACTAAACACATTGAGATAAGACATCACTTCATAAGAGATCATGTATTGAATGGTGATGTGTCACTCCAATTTATTTGTACTGATAATCAATTAGCAGATATTTTTACAAAACCCCTAAGTGAAGAGAGGTTTAGCGTGCTTAGGAGGGGATTAGGAGTGATTGATCCATCCTAGTGGGAGTTTCCACTAGATTAATTGATTTTGATGATTAGAATGCGGTTAAAATAGAGTTTCTATTCAATGATCATCAAATCAGATCCCAATTAAGTGATTTTCCCTCATTTGGCACGGTTATAGCATGACTTTTGGGTGCGTGCCAAGGTTAGAGACGACTCAAGTAAGTTTCAGAGCCGGCTCCTAAGGGGGAGTCGACTCGCGCATTTGCGGGAGTCGACTCGCAAAGATGGCCGCTGAGGGGGAGTCGACTCGCACATTGTCGGGAGTCGACTCAAAGTCTACAGGCGCATAAGGAGAGTCGACTCGCGCATATTCTGGAGTCGACTCGAGGTCGAGTCGACTCGCGACTCAGGGGAGTCGACTCGCAGTCGGGATCCGACTTTTTAACCCTAGGTTTGTCGTTTCGCAAACACTTTTCTTTCAAGCCGCCACAGTTCAAAAAGCCCTAGAGCCGACTCCTAGGTCGTCCCCGATCGTCTCCAACCTCTGTTCGGTCGATTTTTCACCGGGTCTTAGGGTTTTCGTCCGTTCCTAGGTCGTCTCCGGTCCGTCCCGAGTCTCCTCCGTCGACCTTTCTCCGTCCTTTAGGTGTTTCTTCCCGTTTAGGTCAAGATGCCTCGTAAGACCGTGGTTAGGAAGAGGTCCCGTCCCGAGGCCGGTCCCGAGCGGCGCTCCAAGGCGCGGCACGATCCCGCGAGGCAACCACCTCCGGCTCGTTCCCCGCCTAGGGCGGTTCCCGCAAGGCCGTTGGCCGGGAAGGCCGTCACCACCGGGAGGTATGTCGACTTCGACTATCTCTCCCGGAAAGGGTTCACCATAGGTGATAGGCTTAGAGCCCAGGGCCTAGAGTACTTCCTCACTTTGGACCTTCCCACTTACCCTGGCCTTGTTCAAGAGTTTTATAGTACCGTCCATCGGAGAGATGGAGGTATCGAGGGCACAGTAGCCGGTGTCCCTTTGCGTGTCACGGAGGATCTTATTGCCCACATCCTCCATCTTCCATTAGTAGGGGTGGCTCCCGCACACCCTGAGGATAGGGTTGAGGCCCTTACGGCCGTCCTAGGGCATCCACCTCAGTCCCCCCTAGACGAGGTATCTGCTAGCTCACTTCCTATTGAAGTGAGAATCCTTTTGAGTATTCTGTCTAGGTCCATCTTCCCTAAGACAGGAAGATTTGATTTTGTAAATGAGAGGGACCTAGCTATTATGTCTTACATTCTTCAGGACACCCCGGTCAACTTCCCCAAACTCATCTATAGGTATATGTGTGAGCCCCTAGATAGACCTAGGCTCACCCTCCCATACGGCATGATTTTTACTCTTCTCTTTAGGGAGTACGAGATTCCCATTCCTGAGAGGGAACCCTCTCGTGCATTGCGATGGACAGATCGCTTGTGTACGGGGACCATGCACAGGATGGGGTTTCGGAAGAGAGAAGGGATCTGGGTTAGGAAGTCTACCCTCACCACTCAGACCACCAGACCTTCTCCCAGTCCTGAGCCCGATTCCGACTATCCAGACCATCCAGACCTTCCATCCACTCCTCCTGCTCCTACCACTTCCGCCGGACCTTCCTCCTCGGCTCCACCATCTATGGAGGTCCGGATTGATCCTGAGCAGCTTCGGGAGCTGCGGCAGGAGATCGTCCGAGATCTGAGGGACGAGCTGCTTCGGGAGCTCCGAGGTGCGGTGCCTGCTCCCACTCCTGCACCCGTATCTTCTCAGTTGGTCCCTTCCTTGACAGCCGTGACTGACATGACGGCTCATGTACGGGAAGAGATCTACAATGTCCGGAGTTTGGTCCAGGGTCAGTCCTCCAGTATGAATGAAGTCACGGGCATCACTCGGAAGATGCGCGATGACATCCGGAAGGACATGAGCACCACCACCCAGGGGGCCGAGCGCTTGTCGAATGTGCTCATCGACAAGTTGGACACACTTCAGACGTCGGTGACTGCGCTTCAGGCGTCGGTGACAGAGCTCTCCACTACACATAGCAGAGCCACCACGTCTATCATCACACAGCTTGGCCATGTCACAGATGCAGTCACCCTCCTCATGGAGCAGAGCCGATTGAGAGGAGGAGCACCATCCTCGAGAGGAGGAGCACCATCCTCGAGAGGAGGAGCCACATCCTCCAGAGGAGGAGATGCATCCTCGAGAGGGGGAGCTTCATCCTCGAGGAGGACATAGATGTGTTTGAGTTGTGTTTTTTGTCTTGTTTTGCTTTACTTATTGTATGCTCAAATGTATTCACATTCATATCAATACAATGAGTAGACATTTTATCTTCAATTATGTGCCATTTGATGATTGGTTGTGCCATTGATTGTGTGTGATTACCTCCTTTTTGATATGATGACAAAAAGGGGGAGAAATATGTATAAAATATGTAAAAGGGGGAGAAATATGTATAAAATATGTAAAAGAGGAGAAATATGTAAAAGAAATCAATGGAAATAAATAAAAAGATAAACTCTTAAAAACACACACAAATTTGTTCTAAGTGGATTCGGTACCTCGAGGCTCATTATCTCTCTTTTGGGGCTCCTAATGGAGTAATCTCCAGAATCTATTCAAGGGATATTCGGAGATTAGCTGAATCCTACTCAAGAACAAATTGACAGATTTTTCCTCTAAAAACAAAAAATTCAGTTCAAAAACTTCAAAACATGAAAAGGAAATTCAGAAAATCAAAACATAGTTGAATGCATATGTTGAGGGGGAGAATCTGAATTTTATTCAAACTAAATCATTAATGACATATAAGCCCAAACAATTGATTGCATAATATGAAGGCTTATATAATTCCAAATGAAAGGGGGAGCTTTAAACTCCGAAATTTGATGTTTCACTCCTTTCAAACTTGGATAAATCAAATTATCAGACATTTGAATTCATTTATGGATTTTACTTCATTGTTTTATGAGCAATTCATTTTACATATACTCAAAGTTTTGTCATCATCAAAAAGGGGGAGATTGTGGAGTGATTGATTAAAACCCCATTTGATTTTGATGAGCTCAAAGCATTTGAGTATATCTTGTGATTACTAATGAATTCAATTGAGTGTTTCAGTAAAAATCCTGTCCAAGTGTCTCTAGATTTGGTTCATAGTATTTTGGATAAGTTAAGAAGTCTGCTGAACCAAAGTCTGAGACTCGAGTCGACTCCCGAATATCACGAGTCGACTCCAAGCGTATCAAGTTCACTGGCACGAGCTCGAGTCGACTCCAGATTAGTACGAGTCGACTCCGACTGAGAACAGAAAGAAGAACAGAAAGCCTCATCTCAGAACCTGTCAACGAGTTGACTCCTGAAGTGCGCGAGTCGACTCCAATGTTCAACGAGTCGACTCCAGGGTAGTAAGAGTCGACTCCAAGAGGTACACAAAGAAAAGTCAGAGAGCAGTTTTCGAGTCTGAGATTCGAGTCGACTCCAGTGGAACGCGAGTCGACTCCGATGGTTGGCAGGTCGACTCCAAAGAAGGTGAGAGTCGACTCTCAGCGTTACACAAAGAAAAAGTCAGAGAGCATTTTATGGACTCTGAGATTCGAGTCGACTCCCGCAATACGCGAGTCGACTCCGAGACTGAGCGACCATTGACAGACAGAAAACCATATTACTGCCTCTGAGATTCGAGTCGACTCACAGACAGCTCGAGTCGACTCCGAGACAAACTTCACGTCAAAAGGCAGAAGACCAACTTTCGGAAACTGAGAGCCGAGTCGACTCCAAGGAAGTTCGAGTCGACTCCAAGACTGGATGAGCCAAAAGACAGAGAATCGGGAGTTCGGGCTCTGAGATTCGAGTCGACTCCCAGGACAGTCGAGTCGACTCGAGTGGACAAAATTCAAAATTGGATCCACGGACTTCAGTGGATGAGCCGACTCCAAAATTGCCAGGTCAGCTCCAGAAGTTGGCGAGTCGACTCCGGGTCAAGACGAGTCGACTCCCAGTCGTGACGGCAATTTTAATTCAAATTTGGAACAGTTGCCGAGTCGACTCCGGAAAAGCTTGAGTCGACTCCCGCTACAGCCGAGTCCGACTCCTGATCGCGCGAGTCGACTCCAACCCACCAACGGTCATATTGTCAGGCTGCGCAGAGTGTGCAGAACGGGCAGAAAAAACAGTGTAACGGCTAGTTTCCGTGGGGGTTGGCTTAAATAGCCACAGTAGACTGTAGCAAGGCAGAGAACACACACTCCACTCCAAGCATTCAAGCTTTCAAGCTCTGCAAGTGCTCTTCAACGAAAAGGGGAGATCTGCAATAACTGCATCCAACTACTTCTTCCCAACAATCAAAGCTTCCTCCTCCTGCATCAAGTCGACCACTCTTTCAAGAGGAGACCGGAGTTCCAGAAGCCTTACCTCTTACCAGCTTAAAAGCGTTTGAGGGCTTCTAAACTCCTCTTTGCTCATACTGTTTTATATCTGCTTTTTGAGAAGCTTGTTTTTCTGTTTTCTTTCTTCTACTTGTATTTACTTGGTTCAATCGGGGATTGAATCAAGGGGATTGAGGTTGGTTGGTGAGCCGGTTAAAACCAACGTGTGTAAGGGTTTGATTGTGAGCCGAGAAAACAATCGGGGTTGGTTCTAGTCGGTGAGCCTGGAAAAACCGACCGAGTTCGTTGTGAGCTCGTAAACAACAAGTTTGGTTGTGAGCTTGTAAAACAACCGGCTGTAATCCAAGGGGGTTATAGTGAAATTCCCAAGTGTGACTTGGGAGTGGACGTAGGAGCAAGGTTAGCTCCGAACCACTATAAATTTGTGTTGTGATTGATTGACTCTTATCTTCTTCCTCTCACATCACTCACAGCACTTAGCATTAATTAAATAACTTACAATAGTTTTTTAATTAATCATCCATAAGTTTTTAAAATATCTAAGTTAATTTTAAAAACCCAATTCACCCCCCCCCCTTGGGTTGTCTATCTGGGCAACAATTTCTTGATAAAGTTCCTTACATAAAACCCTTATAAGCAAGATCACCTTAATGGAAGCAATCAAATAATATAATATAAATACAGAAATAGAAGAATACTCTAACGCTAATCCAATGTGCAGAATTTCCACTAGGTGCCCAGTGTTCACCTCCAACGTTGATCCACACGAAAACATGATTTAAGTCTTAAGCTCAAAGACTTTGATCCTTATGCATGAATTCTTCTAAAGAACTCTAATGGCTTGCTTTCCTTTCTTTCTATTTTTCTTTTACCTTCTAAAATCACTTCTAATCCTTTTGTCTAAAGAAGACCACCTTTGTTGCCCAGAAGATGGTCACCAAGAGGGGGTGAATTGGGTGTTTTAAAACTTTTTGTCTAATTAAAACAAAACACACAAGTGTATGTGCATAAAGTAAAGATAGAGTTATAAGCACAGTCAAATCGCAAACACAAAGATTTCATAGATGGTTCGGAGCTTGCCACTGGCTCCTACATCCCACTCCCAAACACCTTTGGGAATTTCCACTATAATCAGCGATTACAGTCGGTAGTTTTGCGAGTGCACTACCCAACTCGTTGTTTTACCCCGGGCTAACAACGAACCCTACAATCCCAATTTAACCTAGGCTTGGGACGCCTATCCCTTGTTCCAAGTCCCTTGACTGGAACAAGCACAATAATCAAATGTTTTACAAAGATTTGAAAAGCTCTTAGAAAGCAAATATAACAATGAGAAAACAAAACCGGAAGAACCCTTTTTGCCGTTGGAAGCGTGGGTGATGGTGGTTCTTCCGATGTGGATCACGTTGGCTTGAATGCGAGCTTTGAATGCCGAGTGGGAGTGAGTAGTTGAGCACGAAATCAGATGGGAAAACTTGAATGCACTTGATTTCTCCTCTTGAAAGCACTAACTCCCTTGAACCTCTTTCTCTTTCTTCTCTCTTGAATGATCTTGTGTTTGGTTGGTGAGAAGATGTTTAAAGGCACTTAAAAGCTCCCTTTTATAGCCCTACAAGCAATAGATCCGTTAGACACAAAAATATACCGTTTGAAATTCAAACAAACCTGAAAAAGTGTGTCAGTCGCGTCCCAGGCGCTCCGGAGACGTCTCCGCTTGAACGCGAGACGTCTCGGCTGTATAAAAATTCTTTTGACGATGTTGGAGTCGACTCGGCGCTTTCTGGGGACGACTCTGAAGAAGAACAGCTGACTTCTTGTTTTTCTTTTTCTGAGAGAGTCGGCTCGGCACTTTACGGGGACGTCTCGGGATGTTTGCACTTTTTGCGTGGGACGACTCCGCGATGGGGACGACTCCGAGTTATCAACGAAAAACAAGTCCTCTGGAATCCCTGAGAGAGTCGACTCCGCGCTTTCTGGGGACGTCTCGGGATGTTTGTCTTTATGCGTGGGACGACTCCGCGTCCTTCGGAGACGACTCGCGCGCATCCTTGAAATCGGCCTTTCTGCCGTCTCTGAGAGAGTCGACTCCGCAGAGTCGGGAGTCGACTCCGACCCTGCGAGACGCCTCGCCAGGTGCCGGGGACGTCTCCAGACGTGCCAGTTCTTCCTCTACGTGCCAGAGACGTCTCTGGGACAAACCGGAGACGTCTCGGCTGTCCCTGATCTGTTTTCTTTATCTCAAAAAATCTTCAATAAATCCTTGAAAAATATGGGAACATGCCTTGACAATTCTTAACAATATTCTTAGTTAAACACCTGAAATCCTCAAATAAATTGTTAATATAAAGGAATTATACTCTGTTTTGTATTCATCAAAATCCATTAGGGGGTCAACAATCTCCCTTTTTGATGATGACAAAACACTGAGTATATGCAAAATTTAAAATTTAAACATATACACAGTATTTGTTCAGATGTACAAGTATTATGTTTTGGTTAGAGCTAGATACAGTGCATAATTCAATATAGTCAACTTTCAGTTCTATCCTTATGCATAAATTGATCTTAGTAGCTCTTGAGCAATTTTGGCATATCAACTAGATTTGAATCAAGTTAATGTAAATTAATGAAATATTGATGCTAAAAACAATTGAAAGCTAAATACTTTTGACTCCCCCTTTCTTTTCCAGAAGGGCAATTGTCTTAAAGCCAATATTCTTCAATTTTATCTTTTCTAATTCAACTTTTAAGTATGAGTGTAAATTTTGTATTTTGCATTCCATATATATTGGTTCTACTCCCCCTTTTTGTCATCAACAATGAAGGGGACAAATTTTCCTTAGGTGCCTAAAACACGATGCCTATTAGAATTCAGCATTCATATTATAATGAAACAATCAATGATTTCCAAGTTATTGCCATCCATGAATTCAGCATTCATTTTACTCCCCCTTTGGTTTGGAATTCATTTCAGACCTTTTGAATGCAGTGAATACAAGTTGTGCTCCCCCTGTTTCATATGCATTGACAAGTTGGCAAAATAGTAAAGTGGTTGCACATTGTCAAATTTGAACATTCTCATGGCACATCACAAATTAAAACATACACCAAGATTCAAAAGAAGTGTATGACATTCATATATCATTGCAATCATTTGAAGTCATTACAAGGATAAAAAGAAAACCATTACAAGTATAAAAGGCCATTACAAGTATTGATTGCTAATACAAAAGAAGAAGTTTCAAATAAGCCTAGGGTTTTACAAAAAGATGAACCCTAGATGTCCACAAAATGTCCCTCACCGGCGACCACGCTCAATAGCCCTAGCAGCAGCCTCTATAAATCCATTTATTGAATCCATTAGGGTTCTAAAGTGATCTCCCTGAGATTGATTGAAGGCTGTCACTAGTGCTTCAAACTCATGAGTTGCCCTGTCAATCCTTCCTCTAAGTTGGGCAGCCACACTGCCCACATTGCCTCAGGGCTCGTCAACTCTTGAAGACCATCCGATATGATCTTCAATTCAGCCTGTATCTCAATTGATCTTAAGTTTGGTTTGTTGCCACAGAACCAATTCTGACCTATAGCTTCTATCTGAACTTTGATTTCCTTCAATTTTCTAGGAGTGCTTCATGTGAGGTACGGATGGGAGCTAACTCAGCAGAGATTATTGATCTCATCTCTTCCCTCATCTGCTGGCACATCATAGATGCTAGGGTGTGCATCTGCTCATCTGATAAGGACAATGATCCACTGACTGGAGGAGGAGGCACTGAAGTGGATGGTCCAGCCGAGCTGGAAGGTACATCAGGAAAGGCCATAGGCTATGTGGAGGAGAGAGGTGGTCAGGCTCCTGATGTTGGATCTCAGGCTCTATGGTTTGGGATTTTCTTTTAGAGACCTTAACCCAAGACCCATCTTTCTTGTGAAACTCCATCCTATGTAATGTGCTCTCATTGTATAATCAGTGTTTCTTAAAGGTTTTTCTGGCTCATTTTCAGGATTGGAACCTTAAAGTGTTTGAACAGTAGGGTGAAGACCATCCCATATGGTATGCTAAATCTAGAATACCTATGACATATGGAGATGTAGTTCATCATGAGCCTAGGGAGGTTTAGGGAATCCCTAGCAAGATGTGGTGCATGATGGCTAAGTCTCGCTCCGAAACGAAATCGAAGCGACCGGTTTTTGGAAACAAGACCCGGTTAACTATGCTCAAAAGCAATCTCATTTCGGCATTGAGGTCTTGGGACTTAACTATGTCAAGAGGACCGCAGTCCTCTCTCCTAAAATTAGGTTTAGGGCAATCTCCCTTTGGGGATGTGAGGTCGGAGCCTCACCGTATTTGGGATTTGTAACAGCTAGATAGGATGTCCTCATTGATTTCTATCAATGTGCCTCGGACATATCCGGTGTACCCCGAGTCCCTAAGGCCATATTGCTAAAATTTCTCTCATTAGGCCGGGATAGGTTGACATATTTAGGGAACATAGATGTTCCCAACCTTGGGCACGGAGTCTCTCTCCAATAGAGAACCCCTCACTAGCTAGAAACTGAAAATCTATGTATCTACCTGTGGTTACTGTGCGATTCGCACAGGAGGGGTCACGGTTGGCGGAGCAACCGGAGGAGACGGCGCGGAGGGCTCTTCCCTCCGTTCTCGTCGTCATTTGCTACCCTAGGACGCCTCCCACCCGTTCGCCTAGCTTTCTTAGGTGCCATGGATTGGAAATCTAGGGAAATGGGGAGAGATTTTGGTTCGGTTTGTGGTGGAGAGAAGATGGAGGCTAGGGTTTAGGTTTTGTTGGGGACGATGGAAAATAGCTCGGAACGGCTTGAGCTGTTCGGCCTATTAAAAAACATTCATTCTGTCTTCGAGACGTTCTCCACGACTAATGCGAGACGTCTCGCCGGGGGGACGTCTCCGCGGTTTGCCAGAGACGTCTCCGGCACACACAAAAAAAAAAAAAATGCAGAAACATTTCCCATCTTTTCCCAATTCGTTATTCAACCTCAATGATCAGTTTTAATTTCTTTTGGCGAATATAAAGTGAGCTTGCTTGTGATCCTTCCCCTTAATAATACATCCTATAAAAGCTTGACAATGATTTTTGAATTATCAATATGAAATGAGGAATGTTTGATCAAATTTCAATGCCTATGGAATAGGCTCTGAAAATATCTCTATGAAGAGTCCAAGGGGGATAACTATCCTCCGGAAAGTCAAACAATTCGTCATCTATTTGATAGATTCATATTTTCACTCATTAGGCACTAGGTTTGCTATATGTGACCTTGAAGTGTATTATTAGTATTAGTAGCATTCATATGTATCTCTAGAGCATACAAGGCATTGCATATGTTTGAGGAGTTAAATCATTTAAGCTATAGTATTGAAGTCAAATCATGCTTGTATTACAAATTCAATCTACTTGCTAGGATCATACAAGCACAAGGCATTCCTTAAAAAATGAACCTATCTTTACAAAGGGGCTTTGTAAAGATATCGGCCAATTGATTTTTAGTGCATACATACTCAATCAATACATCATTTTTCAACACATGATCTCTTATAAAGTGATGCCTAATCTCTATGTGTTTTGATTTAGAGTGTTGGACAGGATTTTTTGTTAAATTGATTGCACTTGTATTATCACATCTAATTGGAATATTGTTCCATTTTGATACCAAAATCTTCAAGTTGTTGCTTAATCCAAAGAACTTGGGCACAACAGCTTCTGGCTGCAATGTACTCAGCCTCAGCTGGGGACAAGGCAACTGAATTCTGTTTCTGCTAAACAAGAAACCAAGTTAGCACCCAAGAATTGACAGGTGCCACTTGTGCTTTTCTGTCGAGTTTGCACCCGGCAAAATCAGCATCGGAATAAGCAATTAAATTTAAATCAGATTGTTTAGAATACCATAAACCTTCATTAGATGTCCCTACTAGGTATTGAATATTCTTTTAACAGCTTGTAAGTGTGATTCCTTAGGACATGCTTGGTATCTAGCACACATGCAAACACTGAATAATATGTCTGGTCTACTAGCAGTAAGGTAAAGTAAAGATCCTATCATACCTCTGTACAATTTGCAGTCTACACATTTACCTTTTTCATCTTTGTCAAGTTTGCAACTTGAGCCCATGGGTGTGCTGATTTTCTTTGCATCCTTCATCTTGAACTCTTCAATATTTTCTTGATGTACTTGGACTGACTGATGAAGATGCCTTCCTCTGATTGTTTTATTTGTAGCCCAAGGAAGAAGTTGAGCTCACCCATCATGCTCATTTCGAATTCTCCCTGCATAAGCTTAGCAAACTCTTGACAAAGGACTATCATTAGTAGCACCAAAAATTATTATCATCCACATAAATTTGCACAAGCAATAAGTCATTCCCTTTTCTTTTAATGAAGAGTGTTTTATCTACATTTCCTCTTTTAAACTCATTTTCAATTAGGAAATTACTTAATCTTTCATACCACGCCCTAGGGGCTTGCTTAAGTCCATGCAATGCTTTATGCAATTTAAAAACATAATCTGGATGTAAGTGGTTTTCAAAACCTGGAGGTTGTTCTACATAAACTTCCTCCATTATATAACCATTTAAAAATGCACTTTTTACATCCATTTGATAGAGTTTGAAATCCATGAAGCATGCATATGCCAAAAGTAGTCTAATAGCCTCTAACCTAGCAACAGGAGCGAAAAGTTTCATCAAAATCTATGCCTTCTTCCTGATTGTAGCCTTTGGCTACCAACCTAGCTTTGTTTCTTATTACTATTCCATCTTCATCTAGTTTATTTCTATATACCCACTTGGTGCCTGTAATTGAAACATTAGGGGTCTTTTCATTAGAGTCCAAACTTGATTTCTTTCAAATTGGTTTAATTCCTCTTGCATAGCATTTATCCAATTTTCATCTTTTTCGGCTTCTTCTAGTGATTTGGCTCTATCTGTGAACGAATGCAAGATAATTACTAGTGTTTCTTAAAGAGGATCTTGTCCTTACCCCTTGTGAAGGAGTCACCAAGGATTAGATCCCTTGGATGACCATGTGCATACCTCCATTCCCTTGGAAGATCTTGATTTCTGCTGGGGGTTGATCTTCTTCATCTTGCTGAATTGTATCTTCTTTGATTTCATCCTCATGTTGTTTGTCTTGTATGGAGAACTCCTTCATTCTGTCTTCAAATATACCTGCATCACCATCTTCTTCTTTCTAGAAGAATCTCCATTAGCTTCATCAAAAACAACATGAATGGATTCTTCAACAACGAGAGTTCTCTTGTTGAAGACCCTGTATGCTTCTACTAGATGAGGAATAACCTAAAAAGATCCCCTCATCTGATTTAGCACTAAACTTACTTAGATTGTCCTTTCCATTGTTTAAAATAAAGCAGCGACAACCGAAAACATGAAAATAACTTATATTGGGTTTCTTATTTTTCAACAACTCATAAGGTGTTTTTTTTAAAATAGATCTAACTAAAGCACGGTTTAAAATATGGCAGGCAGTATTGATTACTTCAGCCCAAAAATACTTTGGTAGATCCGATTCGCACAACATGGTACGAGCCATATCTGCTAGTGTGCGATTCTTCCTTTCTACCACCCCATTTTGTTGGGGTGTCCTAGGGGCCGAAAAATTGTGATTGATACCGTTTTCTTCACAAAACTTTTCAAAATGCTGATTTTTAAACTCGGTACCATGATCACTCCTAATTGCTTTTAGTTTAAGGTTAAGTTCATTTTGAAATCCTATTATGAAACTTGATAAAAGCGGGAAAGGACTCATCTTTGTGGGCAAGAAATGAAAACCCATGTAAAACGTAAAAAGTCATCAACAATTACAAGACCAAACTTCTTACCCCCTAGACTAGCAGTTCTAGTGGGTCCAAATAAATCCATGTGAATTAGTTCTAAGGGTTTTGATGTTGAGACTATGTTCTTAGGTTTGAAAGAGCTTCTTGTTTGTTTTCCTAGTTGACATGCAGCACAAATTTTGTTCTTTTCAAAATATATTTTGGTAGTCCTTTAACTAGATCTTTTGTAATCAATTTAGAAATTAAATCCATGCTAGCATGTCCTAACCTACGATGCCATAACCAGCTAGTCTCATTGACCTTGGCATCCATGGCTACAAGACATTGGCCATCTTTCATGGTGAGATCATCAAGATCTACCATGTAAACATTTCCAAGCCTATGTCCCATAAGTATGATCCCATTGTCAATTGGACTACTAATTATGCATAGGGAAGATTCAAATGACACTTTAAAGCCCTTGTCACAAAATTGACTTATACTTAATAAATTATGTTTTAATCCATTAACTAACAATACATTGTCAATAAATAAGGAGGGTGATATAGAGATTTTACCAACGCCAATGATTTGACCTTTAGCATTGTCTCCAAATGTGACTACTCCTCCTTCTTTTGATTTTCAAGGTGACGAAGAGGCTCTTGTCACCGGTCATATGCCTTGAGCAACCGCTATCAAGATACCACATTCTCTTTTTGCTCCCAGCTGCAAGGCATACCTGCAAAATAATCATGTGAAGCTCTTAGGTACCCAAGTTTTCTTGGGTCCTTCTTGGTTAGTGTAGTTGGTTCCCTTAGGAACCCACATTTTGGTTGTGTTTTTATCCTTTACAAATGTGTTCTTATTAGTTTGAATCTTTCTTTGAACGCAAGAATAAGCTTTATGTCCACTTTTCTCACAACAAAAGCAATGTAGGTTTTTCAGTTTTGACATCTTTTGCTTTTACAAAAAAGTTCTTTAGATATTTTTGTTGTTTGCTAGTTTTGTATCCTAATCCGGCTTTATTAAAAATAGCTCTTTGATTGGATAGAATAAGATTCAATTTTTCCGAGCTATGTGTAAATTTCTGCATAATTGGTTTATACTTGTGTAGCTCATCCTTAAGGTCCAAATTTTCTTTAGCTAATACTTCCTTATCATTTTTAAGGGATTCGACATTTTGTGCAAGTGAAGTATTACTATTGAGTAGGGAATTTGACTCTTAAGATTTAATTCCCTAATGAGTGTATTTGCAGTTTCATACTCAATGCTAAGTTCTGAAATTTTATCCTTTAGGTCAATAATGCTATCATTTTCATACTTTTCCTTTTCAATCAATAGGTTTTTAATGTCATCCTTCAGTTTTTGATTGGAGGCCTTTAGTTCTTTATTTTTTACTCCTAACATACTACAATCATTCATGAGTTCTTGGAAGGCTTCATATAATTCTTCTAAAGTAAAATCTGTAGTTGAGCTTTGACATACCTCATCGTCGTCGAATGCCATGAAAACACAAATTGGCGGTCTCTTCCTTCTCTTCCTCGGAGGAGGATGCGTCACTATCATCTCAAGTCGCTTTCAACGCCTTCTTCTTCTTCTTTCCATAGTGCTTCTTCTGTTGAGGGCATTCGGAGCGGATGTGTCCCGGTCTCTTGCAATCATAACATATAATTGGGTCTCTTTCTTTTTCTTTTTTCTTTTTCCAATCATTTCTCCCTCCAAACTTCTTTCTTGAGAAGGCCTTCTTTCTTCTTATGAATTTTTTGAACTTCCTTACTATTAAGGCCAAATCTTCATCTTCACTTCCCTCTTCACTTTCACTGCTTTCTTCTTCACAATTACTTGAAATGGCCTTGAGGGCGATTGTCTTCTTCTTTGGCACATCTTTTTCATGTTGCCTCATTGTGAGCTCATGTGTCATCAATGAGCCCAATAGTTCTTCAAGTGCCAAGGTGTTGAGGTCTTTGGCTTCTACAATCGCCGTGACCTTCGCTTCCCAAATTTTTGGCAAGGACCTGAGAATTTTCCTCACAAGCTCTGAATTAGTGTAAGATTTACCCAAATTCTTTAGACCATTAATTATATCAGTGAAGCGTGTGAACATGCATGAAATAGTTTCGTTGGGTTCCATCTTAAATAATTCATATTTGTGAACTAGAATGTTCATTTTAGACTTCTTGACTTGATTAGTACCCTCGTGGGTAACTTCAAGCCTATCCCATATTTTCTTGGCGGAACTACAGGTGGAGACTCTATTAAACTTATTTACATCTAGAGCACAAAACAATGTATTCATGGCCCTAGCATTGAGTTGAACCATCTTGCTATCATTCTCATCCCAATCCTCCTCAGGTTTGGGAACCTGAACGCTATTAACTGTGTGAGATGGTTCGTGTGGTCCTTTGATTATAGCCCTCCACAAGGCATAATCTTGTGCTTGAACAAAAATTCTCATTCTAGTTTTTCAATAGGAATAATTTGTCCCATTGAAAAGTGGAGGTCTATTGGTAGCCTGCCCCTCAGCAGGAACATTGTTGAAGGGTGTTGCCATCTTGATCTTTGGCAAAGATGGTTAGGTCTTCAAGAATACCCAGAGCACCTGCTCTGATACCACTTGTTTGCCCAGAGATGGTCACCCAAGAGGGGGGTGAATTGGGTGTTTTAAAATTTTTAGTCTAATTAAACAATACACACAAGTGTAGGTGCAAAAATAAACTTAAAATGGTAAGCACAATCAATCGCAAACACAGAGGTTATAGTGGTTCGGAGCTTCCACTGCTCCTACATCCACTCCCCAAACACCTTTGGGAATTTTTCACTATAATCGGCGATTACAGTCCGGTAGTTTTTCGAGTGAACTACCCAACTCGTTGTTTTAACCCGGGCTAACAACGAACCCTACACTCCCCCAATTTAAACTAGGCTTGGGATGCCTAACCCTTGTTCCAAGTCCCTTGACTGGAACAAGCACAATGTTCAAGAGTTTTACAAGAATTTAAAAGCTTCTATGAAAGCAAATAAATCGATAAAGAACAACAAAACCGGAAGAACCCTCTTTGCCATTGAAAGCTTGGATGATGGTGGTTCTTCCGATGTGGATCACGTCGGCTTGAATGCGAGCTTTGATTGCCAAGTGGGAGTGAGTAGATGAGCACGAAATCAGATGAAGAAGGCTTGAATGCACTTGATTTCTCCTCTTGAAAGCACCAACTCCCTTGAGACACTCTCTCTTTCTTCTCTCTTGAATGCTTTAGTGTTAGGTTGGTGAGAAGTCTTTTTCATGCACTTAAAAACTCCTTTTTATACTTCTGCAAGCAATAGATCCGTTAGAAACAAAAATAGAGCCGTTAGGATTTCAAACAAAACCTGCGAAAATGTGTCAGTCGCGTCCCAGGCATTCCGGAGACGTCTCCGCTGAACGAGAGATGTCTCGGCTGTATAAAAAATCTTTCGACAATGTCCGAGTCGACTCGGCGCTTTCTGGGGACGACTCCGAAGAAGAACAGCCCGATTTCTTGTTTTTCTGTTTTTCTGAGAGAGCCGGCTCGCATCCCTCGGGAGGACGTCTCGGGATTTTTGTGCTTTATGCGTGGGGACGACTCCGCAACATCGGAGACAGCTCCGACGTTTTCTTAACGAAAAGCTGGTCCTCTGGAATCCCTGAGAGAGTCGGCTCCGCGTTCTTCGGAGACGACTCGCGCGCATCCCTTGAAATCGGCCTTTCTGCCGTCTCTGAGAGAGTCGACTCTGGAAAGCCGGGAGTCGACTCCGACCCTGTGAGACGCCTCGGCAGGTGCTGGGGACGTCTCCAGATGTTCCCAGCTTCTTCTCTGCGTGCCAGAGACGTCTCTGGAACAAGCCGGAGACGTCTCGGCTTCTCCTGATCTGTTTTCTTCATCTCAAAAATCTTCAATAAATCCACCGAAAAATACGAGAACATGCCTTGACAATACTTAACAATATTCTTAGTTATACACCTGAAATGCTCAAGTAAATTGTCAATATAAAGGGAATTATACTTTAGTATTTTGTATTTATCAAAATCTATTAGGGGGTCAACACTGAGCATTTCTAAATTTGAAAGGCCTAGATCTCTTAAATTTCGAGGACAAAATTTTCTTAAAGGCTGCCGACTTCAGCCCCAACGCCCCTTTTGGAAGGGGCGTAGCAGGGGATCGCAGACGCGATCCCCTCCATCTTCTTCGGGCATAGAGGCACCGCGGGGCATCCCACGGCTGCATCGCGGTCGTCCTGCGTCCACCTCGCGGCCACACGCACGGCCGTTGATTTCGCCTCCGCCGCAATTCTTGCGGCGAAAAGCCGTTATAATAGGGCTATAAAACCCCTTTTCTTCCTTATGAGTTCACTTGTGAGCCTTCCTCCCTCTCCTCCATCTCCTCCTCTTCCTCTCCTCCCTTCTACTCCTCCCTCTGCTCTTGCTTCCCAAGTGCTCGGCGTGCCGCCTCGGCCAACCACCATCACCACCCGAGTCCCCTATTTTTCGATCTATTTTTGCCGTCGGAAGCCCCACCGTCGTCGCCGCCGCTTGACCACCAAACTGAGTGTTAGATGTATGCCCTAGAAGCCAATCTAGCGGACACATTATTAATTCTGGGACATAAATTTGTACTTGACTTTATTATTATTAAATAATAAATGGGCATCTTTTTATTCATATTGTTTATGTGTCTATGAATCATCCAAGGAATTAATAAGATGATGATACATATTTTTAAGAGTTGAGAATTTGAGCCATGTATCATTGGTGATTAATTTCTAAATGCTCCTGATCAATGGATCATCACGAGGACGGTGATCGATCCGATCAATGCACAAATCGCTTTTCTTATGGATGGACAAGACTCGAGTTCACAGTATAGGAATACTGAAGTGATAGTGCAGGTGCTTGTTAGAGAACAAGGGTACTAAGCATGACCAAGACAAGAAGTCACTTGGGTGTCTATCCACTCGTCAGTGACTTGCTTGATGTTGCAGTAGTTTGACTGGTCCTTTGACCTGCGGTGCTTCGGCTATTCACAGTGAGGTTATTGTAGTTTGACTGCACATATACATGGTCTCTAGTCATATGGGTCCTTGTTGTGTAGATTGGCTGCAGTAGGTTCACTGTAGGAGTAGGGTATGCACTGAAAGTGAATCCTAGGTTCTTTGGTGTTTAGCATGCTGAATTTTTTTTTTTTTTTTGAAAACCATGGCTGAACCTGATCGGGTTGCCTACATACCCCTTCATAAGGGGGATCAAGCCATACGTAGTTCTTTTTAAGTTTTAAAATGCAGCGGAAAAACCGAATCAAACAATTTAATTCATGCATGCTTACAAGATCAAATCTAGAAATCAGCACCTTAAGAACACATAGGATTATGCCGGAATTGTTTAAACAATTATGCTAAAACTTTTATGCATGATTAACTATCAGATCTGAAACTTAAGAACTCTATTCCAATTAATCTCCGAATATCCATCGAATGGATTCTGAAGATATCTCCGTGAGGAGCCCCAAAAGAGGGTAAAATCTCGGAGAATTGGACCTAGACCTTGACACCATAATAAATGATTAATGCTAGATTAATACCTTTTATGATGGATGAAAGTTGTGAATCTGATTCTTGACTTCGCAGCCATGCACACGAATGGCCTCTACGAGAAGTACACGCGAAGTCCTGAAGGATCTTCTTCCGCAACAGTGCTAGCAGCTGCAGAACACTTGAAAGCTGAAATCTGCCCGCCGGGATTCAATCAACTCTTGATCAATCGTCTTGAAGCAGATAGAGATGAGGTTTGTAAGGAAAGTAGAGGACTCAGATCTGATCTTGAATCTTCTAGATATTCACCCTGAAAACCCTATCTAAAATGGAGAAGAAGAGGAGGAGGAGGCGGGTGAGGAAGAAGGCTGCAATGGATGTGTTTTTGGTGCCCATGTTTGACCCCTTTTAATGGCCTCCGAATTTTTATTCAAAATTCGAAATTTATTTTCAGAAAACCTCTTTTAGTTGGCACATGCAAAAGAATAGGAACAACCCAAATCAGATCTCAACCAAATCTGATTTAAATTCAAATTTTAAACACATGTGCAAGAGGGAAGGAATTTGAAATCCATGCGGCAAGGTAAAACACTTCATAATTTCGAAATCACCTCTTGAAATTCGAATTTAATCCATTCAAAAACTCAGACGCCACCTTGGCTGATGGTTTGAGTGATTAAAATCATTTAACACATTGCTTAATGTTTGAATTTAAATTCAAATAACAAACAATGTCGCCATGTGTCAAGCAATGGGTCCATGTGCCATGCAATAATTTTGGTTTATTTAAAATTCATGAAATCCAATTCCATGTCACCAATAATTGCCACATCATCTGAGCCTAATCCCCTTGGGTTGCACCTAATCAAATTTGGTCAAACCCAAATTAAAACAAAGCAATTTGGTTGAACCCAATCTAATCAGGTCAGACCCTGATTGAGCTCAAATTGAATCCAATTCAATTTTGGCTCATGCAAACTCAATCAAATTGAATTATTACTTTACGTTGGACCTAATTCAATTAGGTCAATCCCCAATTAAGAACAAATTAATTTAAAATTAATTTGATCAGCTTAAGTCCTTTTTGGTTCTGACCTAATCCAATCAGATCAAAACCCTGATTGAGCCCAAACTTGAATCCAATTTAATTTGGCTCATCCTTAGCACAATTACTCAATCAAATTGAGTTTATTAGTAATTTAATTACTAATTAACCCTTCAATAATTACTTTAATTATTTTATAAGATAATTTGCCAATCAAATTGACCAAATTACCCCTGAATGATTCTTAATCATTACCAGCTTTCTTGATCAATCAGGAATCTTCTATGCGTGTGACCTCATAGGTTCGAACCTAAGCCGGTAGTATAGGAACAATTTTCTACACTAATTGATGTGACCATCTAGCAATGGTACCCGACGTCCGGATAGGTCGAATATATGCGAAGCAAATATTCTGGAACCCTGAACTATGGTTACTGTATAATTCAATCCCTTTGACTCCTAATGCCAGGATGACTTAGAGCTCACTGTCAACCCTATAATTAGTACATCCATTATGTGATTAACTTTAAGATATCCCGTGACTCCTCACTGGGATTACCCTGGCCAAGGTTTTGCTAAATTAATCACAAGACATTATCTCCTGTTTTCAGGAGGGGTCAATTCCATCTTGACTCACAACTGACTACGCAAGTACTTGACTGCACCCAGTGACCTTCCGTCACTGAATTAGAAATTCAGGTAGTCCGGTACCAAAGTACAGTGAGTTGCTTGCTAGTCACAGGTTGCGGTCTCAGGTCAGAGGGCCAAACTTATACCCATATCCACTCGGAACATCTCTCGACAGTAGAGCGTTCCGGAATTGGTCACGTTTAGCGAAATGTACTTCTACACTTCACTTGTGTGGCATACCAGTGTCTCCACACTCCTTGGTTAAGAGGACAACCAACGTATATGTCACACAACGACCTAATCTCGATAATGTTGTCGTCCTAGTAACAACATATCATTTCGTCGCAAACAAGTTTAAGGACTCAAAGATAAATCCTCCTTTATCATAACATAAGTCCTAAGGACTTCATCATATAAGAGTTCATTTGAAGATGAAATGATGAATAATGCCAAATAACACTTTATTAATTTGTCAATTCATTTACAAAATTCAATCATCAATATGCTGACGATTGACATTTAGGATACAAATCCCAACAACTCCCACTTAGCCTAATGCCAATCGGCACAGTATCTAATACCCATCTTCGACTTGTGTTCGTCGAACTCTTTGATGCCGAGGACTTTGGTAAATGGGTCAGCCAGATTTTCTTTTGTGTCAATCTTCTGAAGATCAATATCACCTCGATCGATGATCTCTCGAACCAGGTGGTAGCGACGTAGAATATGCTTGGTCCGCTGATGTGCTTTGGGTTCTCTTGCTTGAGCTATGGCCCCAGTATTGTCACAAAATACAGGCACTGGACCATCAATGGAGGGTGTCACTCCAAGCTCGGTGATGAACTTCCGCAACCATACAGCTTCCTTGGCGGCATCAGATGCTGCGATATATTCTGCTTCACATGTAGAATCTGCCACTGTATGCTGCTTGGAACTCTTCCAGCAGATGGCCCCACCCTTAAGAGTGAAGATATATCCTGACACGCTCTTGCTATCATCTTGATCTGACTGAAAACTTGAATCAGTATATCCCTCAAGTTTTAAGTCAGAATCACCATAGACAAGCCACTGATCTTTAGTATTTCTCAAATACTTAAGGATGGTTTTTACAACCTTCCAGTGGTTGCTACCTGGATCAGACTGGTATCTGCTCACTACTCCTAGTGAGTATGCCACGTCTGGTCTAGTACATGTCATGGCATACATTATAGATCCCACTGCCGAAGCATATGGAATTCTATCCATACTCTCTCTTTCTTGAGGGGTTGTCGGACAATCCCTTTTAGAGAGGTTAATTCCATGGCCCATCGGAAGATAGCCTTTCTTGGAATTAATCATACTGAACCTCTTCAGTATAGTATCAATGTATGTGGATTGGGATAATCCAAGCAATCTTCTAGATCTATCTCTATAGATCTTCATCCCTAGGATGTAAGATGCTTCTCCCAAATCCTTCATAGCAAATTGAGATGATAGCCAAACCTTTATTCCTTGTAATGCAGGAATGTCATTCCCGATTAAAAGAATGTCATCCACATACAAAATAAGGAATATAATAACTGAACCATTTGCCCATTTATAAATGCAAGGTTCCTCTTCATTCTTAATGAAGCCATATGTTTTGATTACCTTATCAAAACGTATATTCCAACTCCGTGAAGCTTGCTTTAATCCATAAATGGATTTTTGAAGCTTGCACACTTTAGACTCATCTGCAGATGTAAAACCTTCAGGTTGTATCATATACACTTCTTCTTCTAAATCTCCATTTAGAAATGCGGTCTTTACATCCATTTGCCAGATTTCATAGTCTAAATGTGCTGCTATCGCAAGCACAATCCGAATGGACTTGAGCATTGCCACAGGAGAAAACGTCTCGTCATAGTCAATACCATAACGTTGACGATAACCCTTGGCAACCAGACGGGCTTTATAGGTCTCTACCTTTCCGTCTGCGCCTCGTTTCCTTTTGAATATCCACTTACACCCTATGGGTTTAATTCCTTCGGGTGGGTCAACTAATGTCCAAACATCATTGACCTTCATGGATTCCATTTCGGATTGCATGGCTCCAAGCCATTTATCAGAGTCATACCTCTGCATTGCATCCATATATGTGATCGGATCCTCATCGTTTTCATCAAGTTCGATAGGATCCCCATCCCGGACCAAGAAACCGTAGTATCTGTCCGGCTGACGTGGTACTCTACCCGATCGCCTTAATGGTGCATCTAATATGGGTTCTGGATCTGATCTAATCAAATCCGACTCAACTGGTTCAGTAGATGGTGTCGGATCTTCTACATGTTGAACTTCTCTAAGCTCAACATTAGAGCTATTTGTTCCTTCACCAAGGAATTCCTTTTCTAAGAAAATTGCTCTATTGCTTACGAACAATTTTTGTTCTTCAGCAAAGTAGAAGTAATATCCTTTAGTTTCTTTAGGGTAACCAACAAAGAAACATTTGTCAGACTTGGGTTCAAGTTTGTCTGTCTTCAAACGTTTGACGTACGCCGGACACCCCCAAATCCTAAGGTGAGAGAGCATCGGCTTGCGTCCAGTCCACATCTCATGTGGTGTTTTATTTACAGACTTACTTGGAACCTTATTTAGAATATAGCAGGCTGACTCAAGAGCATATCCCCAAAAGGATATGGGCAGATTAGCAAACCCCATCATGGATCGAACCATGTCTAACAGAGTTCGATTTCTCCTTTCTGACACACCATTATATTGTGGTGTACCAGGAGGAGTCCATTGAGAGAGAATCCCATTTTCTCCTAGATATGTCAAAAATTCACTGGAGAGGTATTCACCTCCTCGATCTGATCGAAGAGTTTTAATACTCTTTCCAGTTTGTTTTTCTACTTCATTACGATATAATTTGAACATTTCAAATGATTCAGATTTATGTCTCATTAAATAGACATAACCATACCTTGAAAGGTCGTCTGTAAACGTAATGAAATATGAATACCCACCTCTAGCATCTGTGCTCATTGGCCCACATACATCAGAATGTACAAGGGTCAATAAATCACTGGCTCGTTCACCTTTTTCGGTAAAAGGTGATTTGGTCATTTTACCAAGAAGACATGATTCACAGGTTGTCAATGATTCACAATCATTAACATCAAGGATTCCTTCTTTACTTAACCTGTTCATCCTGTTCTTGTTAATATGACCTAGCCTATGATGCCAAAGGTAGACATCCGTGACATTATCTATTCTAGGGCGCTTATTGGATTTATACATTACATGAACAGGCTGTGACAAAATGTAAATGCCATTACTCAGAATTCCATTCATTACAACAACACCATTCCAAATGACATTGCAATAATCCTTTTTTATTGATATTTCATAACCATTTTTGGCCAAAAGGCCTACAGAAATGATATTCAATAGAAAACTTGGACAATAGTGACAATCACTAAGGACATTTACATGAGAGCTGAATTTAAGTTTAAGAATTCCTAAAGCTAGAACTGGAACTGGTCTTCCATCTCCAACATTCAGGAACCTTTCTCCTTCTTCAAATCTCTTACTGACTTGTAGCCCCTGCAACAATTGCAAATATTAAAAGGACTACCGGTATCCAATACCCAGGTCGAATTATCACAAATAGAAAAATTGCAAGGTGTTATCATATAAGTACCTTGATTGGCAACTGATTGCCCACTTTTCTTAGGCCGGTTCGGATCGAGGGATGCAATGTAAAGAGGACAGTTCCTCTTCCAATGTCCTTGCTTCTTGCAGAAGAAGCACTCCGCCTTTCTCTGATCAGCCTTTTTATTATTTTTCTGACTAGGCTGAGCATGGTGCACCTGTTTCTTTTGGATTTTATTTTTCTTTTTCCCTTTCTTAAAGGAGCGACCCTTGGATGAACCTCCCACTAAGTTCACCGTCTTCTTAAGAAGTTGGTGATCATTCTCAAACGTCTGTAGTAACCCCAACAATTGGTGATAATTCACTACAGGTTTCGTCATACGAAAATGAGTGAGAAAAGGACGGTATGATCCAGGCAATGAGTTTAGTATGGCATCCTTCCCCAATTGATCATGAAGGGAAAAGCCAAGAGAGCTTAGACGCTCGATCAACTCAATCATGTACAGTACATGATCAGTTACCGAGGTCCCATCTTTCATTCGGGCGCTGAAGATGGCACAACTAGTTTTGTGCCTCTCAACGTCGTCAGGAACGCCGAATGATTCATTCAACACTTGAATGATATCTTCCGGCTGCGTATTCTCAAAACGCCTACTAAACTCATCACTCATTGCTGCCAACATGATGCATCGAACAGTGATCCAGTCACTGAGCCACTTCTGATAAGTGTCTCTGGCCGATCTTGATGCATTAGCAGCGGGCTGCTCAGGTGCTTGATCCGTTATCACATAAAGGATCCTCTCATGCTCTAGCACTATTTTCAGTTTCCTATGCCAATTATTGAAATTTGGACCAGTCAACTTGTCATTGTCCAACAATGAGCGAAGTGACAAATTAGTGGCCATTTCTGCATAAAAAGAAAATTTGGCTATTAGTATATGAATTGACTAAACTCAATAGACTTGGACTTTAGTCTAAAGGTATTCCCACTATTTTATACAAATTGGTAGCCTCTACCTCTAATTCGAAAAATTACTCCTAATTCTTTAGTGGGCACTAGAACCCAATAGATCACATATAGGCCCGAGTGTGGCTCGGCCAACCCATATGCACCTATTGGTAGGTTCTTAACCAATTGCTTCACCAAGCAACTTCTAGTGATGATTTTGCCCTAGGTTTTCCGGCAGGCGTGTGGCGCCTCCACCGAATACCCTAGTCAGGTCCAACCATTAAATGATAGGGTTAAGTCTAATCAACTAATAGACGACCAAGCCCGAGTGTGGCTCGGCTCACCTGACCGCCTATTGAAGGTACACTTAACTCATCATATATTGAATGACAATTCCAATGCTTGATAAGTACCAGGCGTGTGGCGCCTCCAATAATTATCAAAACATTGGACCCATTATCACCCAACTTAATGGGAGGCTATGACCTAGTTATCCCCATAACCATTTCATTTTAAGGACCTAATAATTTTAGAGGATTTCATAATTAGGATAGATGAGAAGATCCGGTTAGTCTAATTTCTCCCACTGACTTCACCAAATCAGATTAGACTCAAACCGGTTAAGGAGACACCTAAATCAGTCATACTGATTTTTCTTAAGGCATGGGCTAACTCGAATCATTAAGTGATCCAATCAAAATGTGATTGACCATGTCGGCCAGGTAAGTGAGATCGGTGGAAGGGATATGCCATTAACTCGACAAAGACGAATCAGTGCGAGTAGCTCCCAATTAAAAACCACCGGTCAAAACTGCCAAACTTACCTTAGACACCGACTGGTTAATCAATTTCGATTTGATTACTCAAATGACTCGGGCTACACCTCTGAGCCTAAATCAAGTTCCATCTTGGTCTAATCAAAGACATGGAATTGATCAATCTACAACTATTGTATTTAACCTAGAGTTTCCTTGACCTAATCTAGTTACTACTTAATTAGATTTGATCAATTAACTCTAATTAGACCATGTTTGATTCTAACCTTAGGTCTAACCCAATCCTAAGAACTTGATTCAAGCTAACCCATATGCCCAAAGAATTATGCAATGTCAATTAATTGAGTTACAATTCTATTTCATAACACTTAATTCTCAATTAAGTTTAGACTTATGAAAGTTTTGATCATTGCATATTTCTTTTTAATTACATATTAATTACAATCTTTCAGTTCTTAAAACATATTTTCAGATCTGAGTTTTTGTAATTAATCACATGTAATCAGATTTAATTCATGTTTAAGTCATTATGTTTTATGTTCATGCATCACATATACATAACAACATGAATTAATACAAACAACATACATCTTATGTATTTGTTTTTTCACTTTTATTTTCAGATCTGATTTGTTCATTAAAATCAGAGATCATATGAATCATAAACTTTATTTAGATCTAATCTAAACAATATTATGATTTCAGATTTATTCATGTTACTAATCCTAACACAAACATGCATCATATGCATCCAAAATTTTCAGATCTACTTAATCATGCATAATCAGCAATTAAATCAATCATAAAAAGCACTTTAGATCTAATCTAAATATGTTAATGATTTCAGATTTAATTGCAAGAATTAAAACATAAAAGTTTAAACATAAACCTGGCTCTGATACCAATGAAAGTTATTCCTAGGTTCTTCGGTGTTAGCATGCTGAATTTTTTTTTTTTTTGAAAACCATGGCTGAACCTGATCGGGTTGCCTACGTACCCCTTCACAAGGGGAATCAAGCCACACGTAGTTCTTTTAAAATTTCAAAAATACAGCGGAAAAATGAATCAAACAATTTAATTCATGCATGCTTACAAGATCAAATCTAGAAATCAGCACATTAAGAACACATAGGATTATGCCGGAATCGTTTAAACAATTATGCTAAAACTTTTATGCATGATTAACTATCAGATCTGAAACTTAAGAACTCTATTCCAATTAATCTCCGAATATCCATCGAATGGATTCTGGAGATATCTCCGTGAGGAGCCCCAAAAGAGGGTAAAACCTCGGAGAATCGGACCTAGACCTTGACACCATAATAAATGATTAATGCTAGATTAATACCTTTTATGATGGATGAAAGTTGTGAATCTGATTCTTGACTTCGCAGCCACGCACACGAATGGCCTCTACGAGAAGTACACGCGAAGTCCTGAAGGATCTTCTTCCGCAACAGTGCTAGCAGTTGCAGAACACTTGAAAGCTGAAATCTGCCCGTCGGGATTCAATCAACTCTTGATCAATCGTCTTGAAGCAGATGGAGATGAGGTTTGTAAGGAAAGTAGAGGACTCAGATCTGATCTTGAATCTTCTAGATATTCACCCTGAAAACCCTATCTAAAATGGAGAAGAAGAGGAAGAGGAGGCGGGTGAGGAAGAAGGCTGCAATGGATGTGTTTTTGGTGCCCATGTTTGACCCCTTTTAATGGCCTCCGAATTTTCATTCAAAATTCGAAATTTATTTTCAGAAAACCTCTTTTAGTTGGCACATGCAAAGGAATAGGAACAACCCAAATCAGATCTCAACCAAATCTGATTTAAATTCAAATTTTAAACACATGTGCAAGAGGGAAGGAATTTGAAATCCATGCGGCAAGGTAAAACACTTCATAATTTCGAAATCACCTCTTGAAATTCGAATTTAATCCATTCAAAAACTCATACGCCACTTGGCTGATGGTTTGAGTGATTAAAATCATTTAACACATTGCTTAATGTTTGAATTTAAATTCAAATAACAAACAATGTCGCCATGTGTCAAGCAATGGGTCCATGTGCCATGCAATAATTTTGGTTTATTTAAAATTCATGAAATCCAATTCCATGTCACCAATAATTGCCACATCATCTGAGCCTAATCCCCTTGGGTTGCACCTAATCAAATTTGGTCAAACCCGAATTAAAACAAAGCAATTTGGTTGAACCCAATCTAATCAGGTCAGACCCTGATTGAGCTCAAATTGAATCCAATTCAATTTTTGGCTCATGCAAACTCAATCAAATTGAATTAATTACTTTGTGTTGGACCTAATCCAATTAGGTCAATCCCCAATTAAGAACAAATTAATTTAAAATTAATTTGATCAGCTTAAGTCCTTTTTGGTTCTAACCTAATCCAATCAGGTCAAAATCCTGATTGAGCCCAAACTTGAATCCAATTCAATTTGGCTCATCCTTAGCACAATTACTCAATCAAATTGAGTTTATTAGTAATTTAATTACTAATTAATCCTTCAATAATTACTTTAATTATTTTATAAGATAATTTGCCAATCAAATTGACCAAATTATCCCTGAATGATTCTTAATCATTCATCAGCTTTCTTGATCAATCAGGAATCTTCTATGCGTGTGACCTCATAGGTTCGAACCTAAGCCGGTAGTATAGGAACAATTTCCTACACTAATTAATGTGACCATCTAGCAATGGTACCCAACGTCCGGATAGGCCGAATATATGCGAAGCAAATATTCTGGAACCTGAACTATGGTTACTGTATAATTCAATCCCTTTGACTCCTAATGCCAGGATGACTTAGAGCTCACTGTCAACCCTATAATTAGTACATCCATTATGTGATTAACTTTAGATATCCCGTGACTCCTCACTGGGATTACCCTGGCCAAGGTTTTGCTAAATTAATCACAAGACATTATCTCCTGTTTTCAGGAGCGGGTCAATTCCATCTTGACTCACAACTGACTACGCAAGTACTTGACTGCACCCAGTGACCTTCCATCACTGAATTAGAAATTCAGGTAGTCCGGTACCAAAGTACAGTGAGTTGCTTGCTAGTCACAGGTTGCGGTCTCAGGTCAGAGGGCCAAACTTATACCCATATCCACTCGGAACATCTCTCGACAGTAGAGCGTTCCGGAATTGGTCACGTTCAGTGAAATGTACTCCTACACTTCACCTGTGTGGCATACCAGTGTCTCCACACTCCTTGGTTAAGAGGACAACCAACGTATATGTCACACAACGACCTAATCTCGATAATGTTGTCGTCCTAGTAACAACATATCATTTGGTCGCGAACAAGTTTAAGGACTCAAAGATAAATCCTCCTTTATCATAACATAAGTCCTAAGGACTTCATCATATAAGAGTTCATTTGAAGATGAAATGATGAATAATGCCAAATAACACTTTATTAATTTGTCAATTCATTTACCAAATTCAATCATCAATATGCTGACGATTGACATTTAGGATACAAATCCCAACAATTAGAACATGATCTAATCAAATTAGATCAATTAAGAATCGGATTCGAATCCAATTCGAATCAAGAGCTAAGGGTTTGCAACACCTGCTAGGATGTCTATCTTGCAAACATGATCTAATCCAATTAGACCCTTAATAAATTTTCTTGTGTGTTGGACCCATTGGGTTCCATACTTAGCCAGCAATAGGTATGAGTGCGAGTTGACCCAACTTGATTAGAACTCTTCTAATCGATTTAAGTCCAAACTGCGCGAACCCGAACTTAACAATTAGAATCCTTTCTAATTGGTGATCGAATTAAACTCTTTAATTCGATCAAACCTATAAAACAAGATTGACGTCTAGCAACGTGTCATGTCTACCCGAAAAATATGGAATTTGGTGAAAATACCAAAAATATCCTTCAGTGGCAAGTTACCGTGCAATTCAATCCTTTAATCAAACTGCATCCCGGATATGTATATGAGTATGATATATGTCAAACTTAATTTCATATTCATATATTTCTCAATCTTCTAATGATAATTCGAATAATGAAACATTAGAAACTCTTTCTAATTTTCATTGTGCTTTGATCAAAGGCTTCCTGAATTATCATATGATTAGAATAAATAGGATGCGATCTTCTCTTACTAGAAGTGATTAATTCCTTGTTGACCTACTCATAACCTTCGTACACAATCCACCATATCCAGAAGACCTCGTACATAACTTATTGTCATGAATGAGTGGAAACCAAAATATGGATTTATGTGCACAAGATACTATGGTGATCTCAGGTCAAAGGATCAGTTGCACAACTCCCACTAAGAGAATCATCTTTTGACATGTAAGTAAGACTTCATAAGATTTCTCTTTGTAGGTCAATTCAGTGAACTCATTTCTCTAATGAGTACCCACATCTTTGTATTAGTGTCTCCACACAAGTGATTGTGAGATCAATCACCCTCTGCATCGAGCATACATAAGATGTGCCAGTCTTTCCGGTAAACATTGATCCCCGACTCAATGTACCAATGACTGGGAATATTTAAGATTAGGATTTTAGGATTTTAGGTCTCACTAGTATGATCTCATCGTAGCCTCAAAATCATTGCCTTAATCTAAGGGGTTCATCACAAATATAATCAACAGCATATGATGAAACATAATGCCTTTATTTATATTAAATATCATGTACATGATTTGGAAAATCAAAAGAAAATCCTTCACAATACATATTGTGATTGGCTTGTAGGGCATCTACTCTTTCAATCTCCCACTTGCACTAAAGCCAATCGCCCTTATATTTCATCCCCATACAATCGAGGTGGCGATCGAACTGCTGTTGTGGTAGAGCTTTAGTGAACGGGTCTGCTAAGTTGTTCTTTGTGTCTACTCGTTCAATGACTATGTCTTGTCTCTCGACGATCTCTCGAACGAGGTGGAAGCGTCTTAGAATGTGCTTGGATTTGTGATGAGACCTTGGTTCCTTTGCTTGAGCAACAGCTCCAGTGATGTCATAATAAACTGGAACTGGTCCAGCAATCTCAGGAACTACTCCCAACTCAGAGATGAACTTCTTCATCCAGACAGCTTCCTTAGCGCCTTCACTTACAGCGATGTATTCTGCATCAGTAGTTGAGTCAGCTACAGTTTGCTGCTTGGAACTCTTCCAGCTCACTGCACCACCATTTAGGGTAAAGACATACCCTGAAGTGGACTTGCTATCATCTGGATCTGATTGAAAACTAGAATCAGAAAATTCTTGTAGTTTCAACTCAGATCCTCCATAAACTAGAAAAATATCTTTAGTCCTTCTTAAGTACTTAAGAATATTTTTCACAGCTATCCAATGATTCTCTCCTGGATCAGCCTGGAATCTGCTTGTTATGCCTAAGGCATAAGCAACATCAGGCCTAGTACATAGCATAGCATACATAATTGATCCTACTGTCGAAGCATAGGAAATAGAATTCATTCTATTCCTCTCTTCAGATGTCTTAGGAGACATCTTCTTAGAGAGACGTATGCCATGACTCATAGGTAAGTAACCTCTTTTACTTCCTTCCATGCTGAATCTTTTCAGCACACGATCTATGTACTTAGACTGGGACAAGCCTAGCATCCTTTTAGATCTATCCCTATAGATCTTTATACCAAGTATATAGGATGCTTCTCCTAAGTCTTTTATGGAAAAGCTTTTTGATAGCCAAGTCTTGACCGATTGTAACATTGGAATATCATTTCCAATGATTAGTATGTCATCTACATACAATATTAAGAAGACAACGGCACTCCCACTAGACTTCTTGTACACACATGGTTCATCCATATTTTTGATAAAACCAAACTCTTTGACTGTTGTATCAAAACGGATGTTCCAACTCCTCGATGCTTGCTTTAATCCATAAATGAATCTCTTAAGCTTGCATACTTGATTTGCTCTCCCACTTGAGACAAATCCTTCTGGCTGTGTCATGTAAACCTCTTCCTCAAGATAATCATTAAGGAAGGCGGTTTTGACATCCATCTGCCAAATTTCATAATCATAGTATACAGCTATTGCAAGCAAAATCCGAATAGATTTAAGCATGGCAACTGGTGAAAAAGTTTCATCATAGTCAATTCCTTGCTTTTGCCTGAAACCTTTTGCCACCAATCTAGCCTTGTAGGTTTCTACTTGGCCATCTGCTCCAATCTTCTTCTTATAGACCCATTTGCAACCTATAGGGTTTACACCTTCTGGTGCATCAACCAAAGTCCATACTTGGTTGGTATACATAGAGTCTATTTCGGATTTCATAGCTTCTAACCATTTGTTAGAGTCATTACTCATGATAGCTTCTGAATAGGTCAGAGGATCATCATTTTCAACAATGTGGGCTTCAATATTCTCAATGATAAACCCATACCTCTTAGGTGCATTTCGCACTCTATCTGACCTTTGGAGAGGAGATGTGTGTTGTGGTTGTACTTCATCAATGGGTACATCTGGTTGAGGAATATCTTGTGTTTCCATTTGTAGGTCTTGAACTTCTTCAAGTTCAATTCTCCTATCCTTGCCCTTTTCTAAGATAAACTCTTGCTCTAAGAAAGTGGCATGTCTACCTACAAAGACCTTTTGTTCGGTAGGATGATAGAAGATGTATCCTATACTATTTTAGGATAACCTACAAAAATACATTTATCTAATCTAGCACTTAGCTTATGTCCAAAATTTCTTTTGACATAAGTGATGACCCAAAGATTGATTCATAGATTGATTTTGATGATCACAAAACCTTGAAGTATGGATACTAATGTTTATGTTGCAAGGAGAAAGATATTTATTTTGCAAGGAACATAGCAAGTTGGAAGAACACAAGAAGGCCTCCAAAAGCTCTCAAGAAAAGTTAGAAGAAAGCTACAATTCATTGGCCCAAGTTTAAAGTTCAAAAGGTTCAAATTGGAGGAGTAAAATCAAAGGAAAAATTCGAAAGAATAGTCTTCGAGTCGACTCCTGAGGAATTCGAGTCGACTCCAATGTTTACCGAGTCGACTCCGGGGAAGTATGAGTCGACTCCTAGGAGTCACAGACAGAAAAGTCAGAGAGCAGTTTTCGGGTCTGAGATTCGAGTCGACTCCAGTGGAACGCGAGTCGACTCCGATGGTTGGTAGGTCGACTCCAAAGAAAGCAAGAGTCGACTCTCAGCGGAACACAAAGAAAAAGTCAGAGAGCATTTTTGGGACTCTGAGATTCGAGTCGACTCCCGCATTGCACGAGTCGACTCCGAGACTCCGCGACCATCAACAGACAGAAAAACCAAGTTACTGCCTCTGAGATTCGAGTCGACTCCCAGACAGCTCGAGTCGACTCCAAGGCAGCGCTACACCAAGATGGCAGAAGGCTGTGTTTCGCAAACTGAGAGCCGAGTCGACTCTAAGGAAGTTCGAGTCGACTCCAAGACTGGACGAGCCAAAAGACAGAGGATCGGGAGTTCGGGCTCTGAGATTCGAGTCGACTCCCAGGACAGTCGAGTCGACTCGAGAGGACAAAATTCAAAATTGGATCCACGGACTTCAGTGGATGAGCCGACTCCGAAATTGCCAAGTCAGCTCCAGAAGTTGGCGAGTCGACTCCAGGTTAAGACGAGTCGACTCCCAGTCGAGGCAAGCACATTAATTCAAATTTGGAACAGTGGCCGAGTCGTCTCCGGTAAAACACGAGCCGACTCCTGCAACAGGCGAGTCGACTCCTGATCGCGCGAGTCGACTCCGATCCCAACGGTAATATTGTCAGGAGGTGCAGACTGGTTCCAACGGCTATATTTTTGTCTCTAACGGCTATATTCTTGTTTCCACTCCATCTAAAGCTATAAAAACAAGAAGAGAGCTAGGGGAGAACGCATGGAAGTGGGAGAGATCATCTAGGAAAGAGATCTCAAAGAGATTACAAAGGAAATCTCCCACAAGCACAAAAGGGCCATCCAAAACGAAATAGAGAGAAGAAGAGCATCCAAGTGAATCCGAAAGCTTCCTCTCCATCCGCGTGCTGCCTCGGGGATCCTCTACTTCATGCCAAATCAGAGGAGGATCAAGTAAAGAAGAAGCCGAGCTCCTCCATATTCAAAACTCGTTTGAGGGCTTCTCTTTACTCTATTTGTTTATATTGTCATATTTGCTTGTTTAAGAAGCTTTGTTTTGTTTTTATACTTTGTTTTAATATCTTGTAACTTGATTCAATCAAGGGATTGAATCAAGGGGTTAAAGGTTTGTTGGTGAGCCAAAGGGAAAACCAACGGTGTAAGGTTTGTTGGTGAGCCAAAGGGAAAACCAACGGGATTAAGGTTTGTTGGTGAGCCAAAGGGAAAAACCAACGTTGTAAGGTTGTGGTTGGTGAGCCTTTGGGGAAAACCAATCGGGTTGATTGTGAACCCGAAAAACAATCATTGTAAGGTTGTGGTTGGTGAGCCTTTGGGAAAACCAACTGGGTTGGATTGTGAGCCCGTGAAAACAATCGGAGTGGTTCTAGTCGGTGAGCCTGGGAAAACCGACCGAGTTCGTTGTGCGCTCGTAAAACAACAAGTTGGGTTGTGAGCTTGTAAAACAACCGGCTGTAATCGGTAGGATTATAGTGAAATTCCCAAGAGGTCTTGGGGAGTGGATGTAGGTGCTGGGGTGCACCGAACCACTATATGTTTGTTGTGTTTGTGATGCTTTTTGTCATTGTCTATCTTGCTCACTTACTTACCTAGATAAATTGCATGCTTAACTCTTATCCGCGCATCCTTTAGTTGCAAGCATATTAAATTTACTTAATCAAGTCTCATTCGATAAATCAACCTATTGCTAAGTTTAAATTCCACTGTGCAACTATACAACTTAGCATAATTAATTGAAAAGTGTTAGAAGTGGCTTAAAAGTTTTATAAAACCCAATTCACCCCCCCTCTTGGGTTGTATCTACTGGGCAACAAGTGGTATCAGAGCAGGTGCTTTAAGATTAATTATTGATCTCACGATCAAGAGCCAAAGATCATGACAACTCAAATAGATAGTTTTCTAGGAGAAGGACAGTTAATTGATAGGCCTCCACTGTTTAATGGCATAGACTACACATATTGGAAAGCACGCATGCGCATTTTTATTCAATCACAAAACTATTATTTATGGAAAATCATAATAAATGACCTTCATACACTCTCTAAAACTATTAATGAAAAGGACTTAGCACAATTGAATGCTAATGCTATGAACATATTATATTGTGCTATTCATGAAACGAAGTTTAATGAAATTTCTGCATGCTTATCTGCTAAGGAGATCTGGGATACTTTAGAAACTATTTATGATAAATCTCAGATTAGCTTACATGTGCTTCAATTGCGTACTAACAATGAGATTGCAGAATCCTCCACAGTAGCCGAGTCGACTCCCAGTTCGTCCGAGTCGACTCCTAGAGAAGAACAGTCTGAAAGGCAGAGACACAGTCTTGAAGACCCTGTGAACGAGTCGACTCCAAGTAGTTCCGAGTCGACTCCCAAGCTAGCCGAGTCGACTCCAATAAGGTCCGAGTCGACTCCGAGGCAAATCAGCTTCCTAAAGACAAGGAAAAAGAGGAAGCAAGAAGAAAGGAAGAAAGAGATAAAAAGGAAGAAAGCCTTGACCAAGAAAGAGTCAAGCCAAAAAATAAAGGTTAGGAGCAACAATGATGATATTAGCTCCAAGAAACTACAAGAGGTAACTGACTTGTGCTTTATGGCACAAGAAGACAAGGTAAAATCTGAATCTACTCTTACCTCAAATGATTTTCAAGAAGAATTCTCTTATGATGAATTATTAAATGCTTTTCATGAGTTGTATAGTGAATGTAGAAAATTAACTGTAAAAAATAAAAATCTTAAGAAACTAAATTCTGAAAATGAAAGCTTAAGGTCATTTTCAGAAGAATTGATTCAGAAAAATCATAGCTTAATTAAAGAAAATCAAAACTTACGCGAAGAAATTAATCAATTAAAATCTTGCATTAACAAATTCACCGTAAGCTCAGAAAGATTAAAAATGATGTTTGAAAGCCAACATGCTGATTTTGATAAATCAAAATTTAGCTTGACTCCTTCACTTAGCCATAAATCTCTAGAGAAAAAGGTTATCAATTTACCAAGCAAACCATTAAATAAGATAACTTATTTCAAAAATGAAAAGGATGGGAATAACAACTTTACCTATCGTTCTAGTATAATTAAATCAAATGGTAAAGTTATTACTATTAAACAGATATGGGTTCCAAAAGGAACCATATGTCCTAACTCTCAAGGACTCAAGCAAGCTTGGGTACCCAAAATGAGAAAATGAGGATGGACACATAGGTGTACCAAGGTACCCATGGAACATAAAGAAACTTAAAAAGTTATTAACAAAAAAATAATAATGAAATCAGTAATTCTCGCATCCTCTCATACTGAAATTGTTTTATTAGTTGATTAAAACACATCTTGCAAGTATTAATCATTCTTTTCTTGTGATATAAGTGATATTTCTGATATGAAAAGAAAATATATCCAAATCACTCCATCTTTCTAGATTATGCTTTACTTATAGATGGATAATTTGGTAAATCAATTCTCCTAAGAATAACTCAATGAATTCTCTATATGCTTGACTGAGAGTTTTTATCCATGGCATTATTGTTCCTTGATCATAGATATGAAAATGTGTACTTGGTATATCTTTGAATATATGCATTATAAATACTATGATCAAAGAATTCTTTTTGGCATATAAAATTAACTTATGCTAGTATGGACCTAATCTCAAAAGATCTTGTCATTGGTTTACTTAGAATATCTTCTGCAAGGTCAAAGTTTACTATGCATGTTAACTAAGGAAACAAACAAGAATCAATTTCTAAATCTAAAGATGTTGTTTCCATCACTAAGTTTTCACAAGCTTACATTGGATTTGTTTTTGGCAAGTAAAATTAAAGTATTTTCTGCATTTGCTAAATCTTGTGAAAGGGATCAAATGAAAAAGGTTTGCAAACTATGAAAGTAAAAGAAGTATCATGGCATAGTGTTGAAAACCAATTTTGTATTAAGTTGTGCACAGAAAATAATATTGAATACAATTATTTCTGCACCAAAGAACACCATAAGTAAAATAGGGTTAATAGAATCCTTGAAGAAATGAAAAAGGCAATATTGTACGATAGTCATTTAAAAGCTATCATCATTGCTTGTCATATATATGGTTTCTATTAGGTCTATATTTGATGAAAACTCCATTTGATCTTCTGAAAAATAGAAAATGAACTACTGCATATCTTTCATATTTTTTAGTCGTACACGTTATACCTGATATATTCTTATGAAAATAATGCCAAATCTGATAAAGATATTTCTATCCTTGGATATCATTCATCAAGCAATGCATATAGAATATTCAATAAAAAGATTCTAGTTAAAGAAATATCAATTCAGTTTATTCTTTATGAGACTAATGATTCATTATCAAGATACTAAAATCAAATTATATATGGATATGTTTAATCTTTTACATATGACAATCTGAAAACTTGTTAATAATTAGAACCAAATTGAGTTTTCAAAAATACACTTAATGAAGAAAAATTGGTGACTACTAAAAGATTCAATCAAGAAAAGATGAATTAGATCTTGATGAAATTCTTGCATGATTAGAAGTAAAGATCACCATTATCATTTGCTTGCTTTATGAGCTTTATATTCTGTCAAATGAATGTGTAGAATATACGTCTATGTGGTTATTTCATTTAAAAAAAAAAAAATCTATATAAAATAACCACGTTATTTGAAAACACTCATTACTAATATGATAAAGCAATATGTGATTTGGAACAAGCATCAAAAGCATGATAGAATAATTATTTCATCAAACACCTAATAGACCAGATTGTGTGATCATTATGTGCCCTTATGCAAGACTTCAATCTAACTCTAATGAATCATAATTTATTGATAACAAATGAATCATAATCTGAATTTTGATAGAAACAATTGTTTAAGGCAATTTGATCAAAACTTAGCTAGCATGCCTTATTGATAATTATCTTAAGCAAATAGAATCTAAGCTAAATTGATTTGACCTTGATGAATCTTCCTATTGCCTCACATGCTTGTCCTTGAACCATCTTGGTTAATGAAACTATCTCTTTAGTTCAAGTGATATATGCTTGCTTATATTTAGGCAATCTCTTGAGTAAAGTTACTCAATATTCAACTATTGTCTTATCTTATATTGAGTCATCTAGTTAGAAAAGTGTTAGATGAATGGTTTGTATATTAAATAAACTAAAGACTTTCCTTCAAGAAAGAAAAGGAGTTTGTTAATAATGCAGAATCCTTGAGCAAGAAAATGAGTGAATTCAACTTGAAGGACACCTCCACATAAGATACAACAAACATTCACATGCAAACAAGAGAGAGGATTTTCTTCAGCCAAAAGTTCACACGTAAGAAATCTAGTAGATATTTGCTGAAGAATGCAGAATGAATTGGTAATTCTAGATACTTCTCTCATAAATTAATTGAGCAAAGTCAATAACTTAAATCCTATTATGGCATGATTAAGGTCTTTAATTATTAATTTTTGATATCATGTCTCTATATATATTGATTGACTTATGCTCTTAGAAATTGTTTCATGGTTTGCACAAACTAAAATATATCTTTGACTATATCATAACCATGAAATACACAAGTATATGCTTAAAATTTTGATGTAAAATAACTTGTGAGAAGTTATGAATCCAAGAGCATAATGAAAATGTTGTTTGCATGATATACATCTATATGATACATAAGATTATTTCTTTATTCTGCTCTTTCATGTAAATTACTTGGGAATAACAAAAAGAGAGAGAGATAAAGAAAAGAAAGTGGACATTATTCAAGAGATGAAAAATCTAAGCAAGGCAAGTACTCCAATCTTAAGGAAAAGCAAAACAAACATAATATATTCGGCACACTTATGAGACTTGGGTGAGCACTCTTTTGGAAGGGATAAAATCCATAATTAATTACACTTAAACAGGGAGAGTTTGAAGTAACCATTTTAAACTTTCTATATTGCTCATCATAGGGATGGTGCCAATGGGGAGGCTAGTGGTAGTACCCGGCACTATTTGACCCAACTATTCGGTGTAGGGCATATTAGGGACGGCACAAGAGGGAGGCTAGTGGTAGTACCTCGTGCCCCTTCCCAACTCCACCGGATAGGGAGTAAATAGAGTATAGAGCATAAGAAAGTAAAAAATGAAAGACAAAGTAAATGAAAGTATATAAGAAGAATCAAGTCATCTTTTTTTATCACTTGAAAACATAATTTAAGGATGAAATCAATGCAAGATTATATTTAAATAGGGGGAGTTTATTTGAAAAGAATTGATTTTGATCCTTGACATGCGTGTTCTTATTATTTTAATGCATGACTTAACACATAACATATTTTGCATGTGGCCTGATGTTCTGAATTATGAATTCCCAATATTTTGTAATGTTCCATGATTGAATGTTTGAAGTACTATATGAAGTTATTTTTATTTTATTTCAGATTTGTCATTCACAATCATCTCTAAAATCTGAAAGTAGAATAAAATTTGTAAAAAAAAAAAGGGGAAGAGAAGGATATATCTATTTAGGAAAAATGAATTGATTTTGTTTCATCTTTCAACATGCCTAATTTTAGTATATAATGTTCTAATTCACACCAAAATTCAACATAAATACAAATATTCTGAATATGCTCTTATATGTTTGAAATATGTGTTTTCAATCGTAATGATTTAAGATGAGCTACAATGTGGAAGATACATATCTCAAATTATGATTTTGAAAGCCTCTATTGAAAATCCTTATGTAATTCAGAATCTGATTTTATATAAAAGCTTGAACTCAATATGATTTTTAAATAAATTCTTAATGTAAGAAAAACAGAATTAATTTTGATGCCTTGGTTGATTGCTCCGATACGCATCAGAAACATATCATTTCTTATCTTCAAAGTATACTAATATTGGTTCAAATGATGTGTCTTTCGATGATCTTGATTGCAAACAAAAATTTCTAAATATATGATTTTATTTTGATATTAAAAGGATTTATTGTGTTTCATGTATACATTGCTGAAAAACTATGATTAAAAAATTGAGTTCTATAAATATATATACCTCAATGATCATCTATATGTTTTTCTCCCCTACATTATTAAAAACTTCCATCAATAGAGTGAATGATCTTAAAACTAGAAATATTTCAGCTCACTCAAATGATTCTAAAAGAAAGAAAATGTAAATGCGGTTGAAAGAAACTAAGCTTCAAATGAATCATTTTCTGATTGATATTTCTATACATTTTCTCTAAGATTAAGAGAAAACATAACTTGTTCGTAAAGGATTAGAAAGAGTAATTACTACAAATTTTGGAATAATACTAGATTACTCTACATTCTCGATATTACAGGATTTCAGTGTTATTCACGTTTATCACTATAATCTGAAATTCAACAATTTAAAATGATTAAAGAAGAATGCATCTTTTGAGGGGGAGCTTTAGATATCTTATCCTAAAGTTACTTCAATTTGATGTATACCTTAAATCTTATGGATTGATTTTTATGAACTTCCTTATATTGCAAGACATGCTTTAAATTACCTTGAGATGAGTTCTATAAAGGTTGTCTTATCTCAAACCTTGAGTCTTATGAAAATAAGCTGAAACTTATAGAAAATAAATTTTTGAGATTGACAATTTTATTGAACATTATCTTAGGATTCTAAACTCTTAAATGGAATGATCAATTGAGGGGGAGAAAGAAAATTTCAGAAGGAGAGGTCTTATGGAACTTAATCGCATAAATCTATAACTAAAGGAGAGAGAAAGAATACTAAATGAAAAGTGATTCTAATACTCTCCAATATGTATCATCTGAAATTTAAATCTGAAAATCTTTATGATACACCTTGAGGCGTGTTATTTGGTTAGTATATCTCATGCATCACTCTTGAACCAAATTGCAAATCTTAAGAGCCTCTAATTTAATGAAAAAGGAGGAGAATAATGTGTTAAATTTTCTTGAGTATCTCTTAGAAAATCTATTTTTTTTAAACTTCACTAATGAGCTCTAATTGGCTTGCTTTTTGGAACTTCAATTTTGTGCAAATTCATTATTTTATGTATCAAATTGTGCTTATTTTCTAAAGAAATAAAAGAAAGTCTTTAAAAGAGCTCTAAGATGTATCAAAAATTGCATGAATGTATATTTTGATATTTGTGCCCCAATGCTCCTATTATCATAAAAGAACTTTGAAGTCATTAAGAGAATTAATTAATTTGCTCTCATGGTTGATAAAATACTTAATAGATTGGGCAAAAGGTCCTAAATGAACAAGCTTTCATACTTATTATTGAAGAGAGGTTAGATTTCCATTCGTGTGGTACTTCTTGAATTAACTTAAGAAAGATTCCACCTACACTTGCTTAGAAAACTATCTGTGGTATCACATTCGATGTGTTCTGCTCTGAAATTATCTTAATTGGCTCTGATCTATGCTCATTAATCTGATTCTAATATTATTGCCTTGAGTTATATGATTCATATCCTTGCAATAATTTGACTTGCAAATCAGAGTACAATAAGGAAAAGAAATATATGAGCATTCTGATCTTTGTGCTTAATGTTTCACTATCTTTTGATGTTGTCAAAAAGGGGGAGAAATATCTAAGTATATGCTCATAATGCCTTTATGCTTTGAATTGAATACAAATCAGCTTAAATTGAAATATGTTGATTGTGTTAAGCTGATTAAATCTAAAGCATTATCATGAAGTATGTTTTTTTTAAATATATATGTTTTCTACTTCATGCAACTTAGCTATGTATTACTTCTAGAAAACAATATCTTTTATATTGCATATACTCCAAGTTTTGTCATCATCAAAAAGGGGGAGATTGATGACCCAAAGATTGATTCATAGATTGATTTTGATGATCACAAAACCTTGAAGTATGGATACTAATGTTTATGTTGCAAGGAGAAAGATATTTATTTTGCAAGGAACATAGCAAGTTGGAAGAACACAAGAAGGCCTCCAAAAGCTCTCAAGAAAAGTTAGAAGAAAGCTACAATTCATTGGCCCAAGTTTAAAGTTCAAAAGGTTCAAATTGGAGGAGTAAAATCAAAGGAAAAATTCGAAAGAATAGTCTTCGAGTCGACTCCTGAGGAATTCGAGTCGACTCCAATGTTTACCGAGTCGACTCCGGGGAAGTATGAGTCGACTCCTAGGAGTCACAGACAGAAAAGTCAGAGAGCAGTTTTCGGGTCTGAGATTCGAGTCGACTCCAGTGGAACGCGAGTCGACTCCGATGGTTGGTAGGTCGACTCCAAAGAAAGCAAGAGTCGACTCTCAGCGGAACACAAAGAAAAAGTCAGAGAGCATTTTTGGGACTCTGAGATTCGAGTCGACTCCCGCATTGCACGAGTCGACTCCGAGACTCCGCGACCATCAACAGACAGAAAAACCAAGTTACTGCCTCTGAGATTCGAGTCGACTCCCAGACAGCTCGAGTCGACTCCAAGGCAGCGCTACACCAAGATGGCAGAAGGCTGTGTTTCGCAAACTGAGAGCCGAGTCGACTCTAAGGAAGTTCGAGTCGACTCCAAGACTGGACGAGCCAAAAGACAGAGGATCGGGAGTTCGGGCTCTGAGATTCGAGTCGACTCCCAGGACAGTCGAGTCGACTCGAGAGGACAAAATTCAAAATTGGATCCACGGACTTCAGTGGATGAGCCGACTCCGAAATTGCCAAGTCAGCTCCAGAAGTTGGCGAGTCGACTCCAGGTTAAGACGAGTCGACTCCCAGTCGAGGCAAGCACATTAATTCAAATTTGGAACAGTGGCCGAGTCGTCTCCGGTAAAACACGAGCCGACTCCTGCAACAGGCGAGTCGACTCCTGATCGCGCGAGTCGACTCCGATCCCAACGGTAATATTGTCAGGAGGTGCAGACTGGTTCCAACGGCTATATTTTTGTCTCTAACGGCTATATTCTTGTTTCCACTCCATCTAAAGCTATAAAAACAAGAAGAGAGCTAGGGGAGAACGCATGGAAGTGGGAGAGATCATCTAGGAAAGAGATCTCAAAGAGATTACAAAGGAAATCTCCCACAAGCACAAAAGGGCCATCCAAAACGAAATAGAGAGAAGAAGAGCATCCAAGTGAATCCGAAAGCTTCCTCTCCATCCGCGTGCTGCCTCGGGGATCCTCTACTTCATGCCAAATCAGAGGAGGATCAAGTAAAGAAGAAGCCGAGCTCCTCCATATTCAAAACTCGTTTGAGGGCTTCTCTTTACTCTATTTGTTTATATTGTCATATTTGCTTGTTTAAGAAGCTTTGTTTTGTTTTATACTTTGTTTTAATATCTTGTAACTTGATTCAATCAAGGGATTGAATCAAGGGGTTAAAGGTTTGTTGGTGAGCCAAAGGGAAAACCAACGGTGTAAGGTTTGTTGGTGAGCCAAAGGGAAAACCAACGGGATTAAGGTTTGTTGGTGAGCCAAAGGGAAAAACCAACGTTGTAAGGTTGTGGTTGGTGAGCCTTTGGGGAAAACCAATCGGGTTGATTGTGAACCCGAAAAACAATCATTGTAAGGTTGTGGTTGGTGAGCCTTTGGGAAAACCAACTGGGTTGGATTGTGAGCCCGTGAAAACAATCGGAGTGGTTCTAGTCGGTGAGCCTGGGAAAACCGACCGAGTTCGTTGTGCGCTCGTAAAACAACAAGTTGGGTTGTGAGCTTGTAAAACAACCGGCTGTAATCGGTAGGATTATAGTGAAATTCCCAAGAGGTCTTGGGGAGTGGATGTAGGTGCTGGGGTGCACCGAACCACTATATGTTTGTTGTGTTTGTGATGCTTTTTGTCATTGTCTATCTTGCTCACTTACTTACCTAGATAAATTGCATGCTTAACTCTTATCCGCGCATCCTTTAGTTGCAAGCATATTAAATTTACTTAATCAAGTCTCATTCGATAAATCAACCTATTGCTAAGTTTAAATTCCACTGTGCAACTATACAACTTAGCATAATTAATTGAAAAGTGTTAGAAGTGGCTTAAAAGTTTTATAAAACCCAATTCACCCCCCCTCTTGGGTTGTATCTACTGGGCAACAATAAGCTTTACAGCCCCATATCTTAAGATACTTAAGATTAGGCTTCTTTCCTCTCCATATCTCATATGGAGTACTAGATACAGATTTTGATGGTACCCTAATTAATACAAGTATAGCAGTTTCTAGGGCAAAATCCCAGAAGGAAATAGGAAGATCTGTAAAGCACATCATGGACCGTACCATATCTAATAGAGTATGATTCCTCCGTTCAGCTACACCATTTAATTGTGGCGTATACGGAGGTGTCCATTCAGAGAGAATGCCCTTTTCTTTAAGATGATTTAAAAACTCACTAGAAAGGTATTCACCTCCTCGATCAGATCGAAGGATTTTAATATATTTTCCAGTTTATTTTTCAACCATACTTTGATACTCTTTAAATTTATCAAAGGCTTCGGATTTATGTTTCATAAGATACACATATCCGAACCTTGATAAATCATCAGTAAATGTGATGAAATAAAAGTATCCACCTCTAGCAGGAGTTGTCATAGGACCACATACATCTGTATGCACAAGTCCTAATAACTCTCTTGCCCTTTCTCCATGTCCAATGAATGGAGACTTAGTCATTTTACCCATAAGACAAGATTCACAAGTTCCTAATGATTCATAATCATAAGGATCAAAGAACTCTTCTTTGTACAACTTGTTGATTCTTGATTCGCTTATGTGACCAAGTCGGCAATGCCAAAGAAGGGTGTTATTTACTGCTTCTCTCTTTCTTTTATTGCTTTTATCAATATGAAAGACATTGTCATTAAGTAATAGAACAAGAAGACCATTTTCCATAATGCCATTGCAATAGACTTTATTAGAAAAAGAAATTGAGCAACCATTGCTCTTTATATTAATTTCATATCCTTTCTTTAACAACAAAGAAACGGAAATTACATTTTTAATAATTTTGGGCATATAATAACAATCTTCTAATTCCAGGAGCTCTCCCGAAGGCAACTCCAAATGGTAGGTTCCAACAGCTTCAGCCTGGATGGACTCTCCTCCAGCGCCATGCAGCTCGAAGTCACTTTTCTTCAAAATTCTAATTTTCTGTAGTCCATTCAAAGATTTGCAAATATGAGAACCACAGCCGGTATCCAATACCCATGAATTTGAATTTGAAGAACTTAATGATAAGTTGGCATGTAACATAAACATACCTTTCGATGCAACTCTTGCATCGGTCTTCATACTTGCAAGAAAACTCTTGTAATTTCTCTTCCAGTGGCCTTCCTTGCCGCAGTGGAAACAGGTACTGGGTTTGGAGTTTTTCTTTCTTTTCTTCTTCTTGATCTTGCTACTATTAGGGTTCAACCTTTTCTTAAAACCCTTATTGCCTGATTTCTTCCTTGAGCCCCTATCAACAAGAAGGATCGGACCCTTTTCCTTTTTAATATGGGTTTCAGCTGTCTTTAACATATTTAACAGCTCAGGCAATGAGACATTCAGCTTGTTCATGTGAAAATTCACAACAAACTGAGAGAATGATTCAGGTAGTGATTGCAGGATCAAATCCTGACTGAGCTCACTATCCATAGCAAAACCTAATTGACTTAATCTGGTGATCAAGTCTATAACCATAAGACAATGGTTTTGCACGGACGTTCCTTCATTCATTCTAGTACGGAACAATTGCTTAGATATCTCATAACTAGCAGTTCTACTCTACTCTCCATAGAACTCCTTTAAATTAAGAAGTATGGATTGAGTGTCCATGTTCTCATGTTGTCTCTGTAGCTCATTGCTCATGGAGGCAAGAATGATACATTTGACAGTTAAACTGTCATTCTTCCACATCTTATGTGTGGCTACCTCCTCTTCTGTAGCATCATCCCCTAGATCTCCAAGATCAGGGGTTTCAAGAATATAGGAAATTTTCTCCTGAGTGAGTACAATTTTAAGATTCCTCAACCAGTCTACATAGTTTGGACCGGCCAACTTGTTGGCATCCAAGATGCCTCTTAGTGATAGTGAAGATGCCATTTAATTCAGAATTAATTCTACATAAGCAAAGAACAAAACTATCATAAACAAACCAATCATGATGACATATATACAATTAGACAAGGACTTTATCTAATTGTTACTCCCACTATTTTATCGAATATCATAGCCCTCTTCTATGATAAACGAGAAAATCTAATTTTTCTTAGTAGGGTTGAGATCCTAATTCATCATAAAAGCCTTGTGGTTGCACAACAAACCTTTATGAGTTCAAAGGTAGGAAACTCTTTCCAATTGCATCTCATGCAATTCTCAACTTTATCCTATCCTCTTAAAATACTTATAGCCTTGTGGTTGCACAACAAACTATAATGTTTTAGTTAAGTCAAACCCTTCATTTCCATATAGTCATATTCAAATAATATTGCCCTTGTGGTTGCACAACAAAGCAACATATAAAATATGCCATAAACATCTCTATGCACCAAGACATTATAACATCAGTCCTCATTGCAAGTCTTGTGGTTGCACAACAAACTAGCATGGATCTTGACATAATAATGTCGAGGCATGAAGAAAGGATATCAGTAGTGTTTTATCAATATTAAGCTTATCCATAATAGGCAATCAAACAATTGGCCAGGTAAGCAGGTGGGAGGCTCTCCTTACTCAGAGAGTAAGGTCCTAATTAAGTAACCACCTTTAGTGCTTTCCTTAGACACCAATTAGATTAATTGTTCTAGAATGGGTTAGCTCAAAGTTTTTCAACACTATGACTTAATATAATGTTATTGAGGGCCTACTGGTCTCATGCACATTCTATAATTATAACATATTGAACATATGTCTTTGTATATGCTATAACAAATTATATATCTCTCATAGCATATATAAATCATAACCAACTATCATGCATCATAGTTATCTCATAGCATGTATAAATTATTACCAATTAACTAAATCAATTAACATATCTTCATATGAAAAATCAAATCATGAAATTTATAACATAATACTATCTCATAGCATATATACATCATGGCTATCTCATAGCATGTACAAATTATTACCAATTGATTGGATCAATTAATATGCTTCAACATATCTTCTTATAAAAAATTCATATCATGACATTTTATTATATATCATATCATATATGAATCATATAATTCAGCATTCCTCTAAACATATGACATTACTATCTCATAGTAATTTAACAATCATACATCATGCATAATCACCTGATTGAACCAATTAAGGGTGGCTCTGATACCACTGAAGGGTTCTAGCATGCTATAATGGGCAGCGGAAGCTAGAAATTTTAAAAATTTCTTGATAAAGTTTCTTAACATAAAATCCTTATAAGCCAAGATCACCTTAATGGAAGCAATCAAATAATATAATATAAATGCAGAAATAGAAGAATACCTCTAACGCTAATCCAATATGCAGAATTTTCACTAGGTGCCCAAGTGTTCACCCTCCAACGTTGATCCACACGAAAACTTGATTTAAGTCTTAAGCTCCAAAGACTTTGATCCTTAATGCAGAATTCTTCTAAAGAACTCTAATGGCTTGCTTTCCTTTCTTTCTATTTTTCTTTTACCTTCTAAAATCACTTCTAATCCTTTTGTCCTAAAGAAGACCACCTTGTCTTGGCTTAGGACACACTATAAGCAATGCTAGAAAGAAAGAAACTAATGTAAGAAAGGAAGAAGAGAGGAGTGGGGTGGAGTTGGAATGATGAAACCCATGGAGTGCTAACCTATTTATAATAGGTATAGGGATGCATCTCCAAGGGATGCATCCCATCCACACATCCTCTCATAAAAGGGCATCATCTAAAGGGCCATATCAAATAAGAGGAGGTGCAGATCAAGTGAGGAGGTGTATCAAATGATATGTCCTTTCATGTGGTGCCATATTTTGACCAAGTCAACATCACATGCTAATCACATGTCCATCACGCCTCACCTCTTGATCTTTCATGATGATGATCCAAGGGCTCCAATGCAAGGCGCCATTCACTTGACCCATTATATCTTCATCCAATGGTGGGATTAAGATCCAATGGTAAATTATGATAGCCATCCTCTAACCCAATCCAATTGGGTTAAACCAACTCTCCATTATGTCTTCATCCAACGGTAGATCAAGATCTAACGGTCTAGATTGAATGATTTATTAAATCTAATCCAATTAGACTCAAACCAAGCCAATTAGGTGCCAACTCTTGGCTAACCCATATTAGAACATGATCTAATCAAATTAGATCAATTAAGAATCGGATTCGAATCCAATTCGAATCAAGAGCTAAGGGTTTGCAACACCTGCTAGGATGTCTATCTTGCAAACATGATCTAATCCAATTAGACCCTTAATAAGTTTTCTTGTGTGTGACCCATTGGGTTCCATACTTAGCCAGCAATAGGTATGAGTGCGAGTTGACCCAACTTGATTAGAACTCTTCTAATCGATTTAAGTCCAAACTGCGCGAACCCGAACTTAACAATTAGAATCCTTTCTAATTGGTGATCGAATTAAACTCTTTAATTCGATCAAACCTATAAGACAAGATTGACGTCTAGCAACGTGTCATGTCTACCCGGAAAATATGAAATTTGGTAGAAATACCAAAAATACCCTTCAGTGGCAAGTTACCGTGCAATTCAATTCTTTAATCAAACTGCATCCCGAATATGTATATGAGTATGAATATATGTCAAACTCAATTTCATATTCATATATTTCTCAATCTTCTAATGATAATTCGAATAATGAAACATTAGAAACTCTTTCTAATTTTCATTGTGCTTTGATCAAAGGCTTCCTAAATTATCATATGATTAGAATAAATAGGATGCGATCTTCTCTTACTAGAAGTGATTAATTTCTTGTTGACTTACTCATAACCTTCGTACACAATCCACCATATCCAGAAGACCTCGTACATAACTTATTGTCATGAATGAGTGGAAACCAAAATATGGATTTATGTGCACAAGATACTATGGTGATCTCAGGTCAAAGGATCAGTTGCACAACTTCCACTAAGAGAATCATCTTTTGACATGTAAGTAAGACTTCATAAGATTTCTCTTTGTAGGTCAATTCAGTGAACTCATTTCTCTAATGAGCACCCACATCTTTGTATTAGTGTCTCCACACAAGTGATTGTGAGATCAATCACCCTCTGTATCGAGCATACATAAGATGTGCCAGTCTTTCCGGTAAACATTGATCCCCGACTCAATGTACCAATGACTGGGAATATTTAAGATTAGGATTTTAGGATTTTAGGTCTCACTAGTATGATCTCATCGTAGCCTCAAAATCATTGCCTTAATCTAAGGGGTTCATCACAAATATAATCAACAGCATATGATGAAACACAATGCCTTTATTTATATTTAATGTCATGTACATGATTTGGAAAATCAAAAGAAAATCCTTCACAATACATATTGCGATTGGCTTGTAGGGCATCTACTCTATCAGTTGCTTCACGGATGAAAGAAAGAGCCATTGGAATGTTGCATCTGGAAGGTGGATGCATGGAACGAGCGAAGGAGATCGCGTTTGGACTTTCCATGTAGGCATGAAATACGTGGGGGCAACGTGAATGAGCTGGGATCTCCATGACGAGGGTACTTGTGCTGGCTGAAACAGCTAGACGCAGTAATATGGATTGCATGCGGATGACGGGCAATGTGAGGCTCAGATGAGACGCTAAGGATTTGTTGAGCTCGGGCTGCCAGGCATTGGGCTCAAACCCAGCGTTATTGGATCTCTTGAATTACTTGCACTCAAACACAAATAAAACATTAATTAATCAATTTTATTAATAAAGATTAGCTATAATACTAATTAAGATGGTATGAAGATTTCACTTTTGTGCTCTCATCATTCATATACAATTCAATTATCAACAGACCGACGATTGACTTTTAGGACACAATTTCCAACAGCTTTTAGGTGTTACTGGTGGATTGTGAGACTCGCAGGGATTAGCTTGATGGTCGATGATCCCTGATGAGATGAGTTGGAATTGTTCCAACCCATTAAAAAAAGTTTTAAATGATATTATGATAGAGATCGCAATATGTCTCACTACCAGACAGAATAGAATCTATGGGATCACACACAATAGAGGTATTGACCGATCCGATGGTTGAATTGTGATTTGGAATCATAATAGATTATGATTGTCAATTTGATTGATAATTGGTTTAGCCTATTAAGAGTTAGTGAGTTGAATAAAGAAATAATTGCAATTAGATTGCAATTTGATTGAATCAATTGGACTTAATTAATTAGGCTCCTTATTTTTAGGAGCTCCACACGCCTAGGTTAAAAAGGGAATAGGGGGCGGCCTCCAAAGCCCTTCTCATTCTCTTTTTCAGCCACAAGAAACAAAAAGAAAAGGGAGGCGTGCGGCCCTTCTCCTCTCCCTTCTTCCATCGAAAAATAAAAGGCAGCAAGCGTGCTTCCTTTTCTTCTTTCCTCTCCTCCTCTTCTTTCTCAAGAGGAAGCAATCAAAGTGTTGGTTGCTAAAAGAGAGAGGATTTCAGCCATTAAAAGCAATCTCTGCAAGGAAGCTAGCATCCCGGAGAGATTCAAAAGCTTGGATTGGTCCTCTTCTTTGTCTGGATACCCATTGTAACACCCTGAACCAGGGTTAGGGTAGCTTAAGTAATTTTTACCAGTTATGAAGCATCTTCATGATTTTAACCTAGTTTATTATGAGCATCTGAATGCACATGAAAGGTGAGGGAATATCAAAATTTTATGATGTAAATTGGATGGAAACTTTCCAGGAAGTTTGATTCAAAATCATTTCAAAAATGTCGGGATTTCAGCTGTTACAGAAAATTTTACGGTTCCACAGATTGAGAGTGCAATAACTCTGGATATAGTCCATGAATCTAAGTAAAATTTTAAACACATAATATACATTGAGTAGGGGATTTACTGTTGAAATTTCAGCTCAAATGGATTAGCCTACAGCCTGGAACAAAGCAAGTTAGGTGAGTCCCTCGGAAGCCTGTCATTACAGAAAACTGCAGACCTAGATTTGTCCAAAATTTCTATAAAAAGTAGGAAGCATGACGTGGCCTAAAACCTAGTTTTTAAAACCCCTGGGAACCACTCTTTTGACACGTTAGGTGTCTGGGAAGCTAACGTGTCAAAAGGGGGGGTGTCTAGCATGTTTCAGCAGGCAGCAACTTGTGCTGCTGCTGTTCAACCGTTAGGAGTTCAGTGGTTGGTTGTAGGTGCCAGCCCAAATCAGGCCAGGAAAAGCTCCAGGGAGGGAGAGAGGAAGCTAGGGAAGAGAGAGAGCTACTTGGGGAATCCAAATAAATTGTGGAAGAAGGTTTAAAGTAAAGAGGAAGAGCAACTTGCTGTTGGGCTGCAGAACAGAAATACAGAAATTTTTGGTGCACCCAGGCTTCCTAGCAAATTTCAGGTGAATTTTCCAAACTTTTAGTGATTTTAATTGTAGTCCCACGTAGGAGGGTGATAAAAGAAGATTTTAGTTATTCTAGATGAATTTTTAGGTATGAAAAAGGAATTGAACTATGCTTCCGAAGTTGTTGAAAGCAGTCTGAAATTCTGCAGAAAGAAGCGATGGGATTTCTTTGTGTTTTAGGTGATTAAATTGTTATTTAAAGCTGAAAGTTTGTAGGTTGTGTTAGGGATTTCCCAGTCCTAACACAGAGCCTAATAGGTGGAATTGATTGTTAAGAACCTCCAGGAGTTAAGAGGTTTAATTGGCTCGAAAACAGAACAAACAAGCTGAAAACAGGGAAATTGAATTCTGATTTATTTTTGGTGTTAAGTAGTTGTTTGGCAGCTGAAAATTTATAAATGATATAGAAGGTTTTCTAGTCCTAACCCAGGGTATCAAAGAGGGAGATAAAAGCTTGGAAACCTTTGAGAATTGAGAGGTTTTATTTATCCTAAAATAAGACAAGCAAGGTAAAAAAAAAAAAATCAGAAAGTTAAGATGAGGGTGTTGGATTTCTTTTTGGAACATGCATAATCATGTTGCATCATATAGGTTATAATTTTGATTGACTCTTTTAATTATTTAGGAGGAGAAGAGAGTCCCGGAAGTGTGCCGGGAGTATCAAGCACTAGGGTGGTGCGTTAGCCATCACAAGGTGAGTGGTTTTCTTCTTAACCATGGTAGTTTATTTTGTAATTCCAGAGAAATGAATGATGTCTCCAAATTCAGAATGAATATGCTAAAGAATGAAAATAAGAAGTATTAATTCTCATGATTAAATTGCTTTCTATCAGTGGATAAATGATCTGATTTGGAAAATATATGCTATGCTTGAAAATTCTTTAAATTCATGTTTGTTGATTCATAAGTTTATGAACTTGTTTGGGAATGGATTAACCCAAAGTGATTGAACCACTTAAAACCCCTTATCACGGCCAAGAGAGTCATTTTAGTTTGACACCAAGCTATTCTGGAGTTGACCCCTATACTCTAGAGTCGACTCCAACCTTGTTACAGTAACTAATATTTGCACTTTTACCTTGGATACATCACATCAGAGTTTATGATATGTGCCCAATAGGGCAGAGATGGGACGCCGGGAGGGCGTAGCTATGATATGTGCCCAGTAAGGCAGAGATGGGACGCCGGGAGGGCGTAGCTATGATATGTGCCCAGTAGGGCAGAAATGGGACGCCGGGAGGGCGTAGTATGATATGTGCCAGTGGGGCAGAATTGGGACGCCGGGAGGGCGTAGTAGTAGCACCATGCATAGGACTGTCGAGCTACTCATGAGAATGGTGCCTCATGCGAGTGGCCGGCAGTAGGGCTCGCGGGAGCCATGATTTTCAATATTTAAGCTATGTATACATATGACTGAGCAACAAATGTATTATTTTTAAGCATAATGATTTCAGAACCTATGTGAATGTTCTATATATCAAATTCTTCAAGGAAGGAAAGTGGACTCTACGGTCCAGAAGAAAAAAAAAAGGACTTGAGCAAGGCGATTTTATTAATGCTTTATTTTAAAGCAACAGCTTTATTTCCTGCTAGTTGTAGTACTATTGGCAAATAGCAGATTTCTTATGTGGTTGAAACTAAGTGCTTTAAGATCAAATGCAAATGTTTCATATGTGGTATAAACACGTTACATTTGATGTATGTAAGTATCATAGCTGAAACCTCATATCTCCTCATGATTAACAGATTGTCCACTCACTGGGACTTAGGTCTCATCCCTCTCTTTTTCTGTAAATTCTTGCAGATCGGCAGAGTCATAACATTATAAAAGTACCGCATCAGCATCATCCTAGAAGTTTGTCATAGAAGGTTGGCCATGCCCCTCTGAGTGAAAGGAAAAACCTTTGTATTATGCATATAGTTGGGGTGTGAATGTAAACTAACTTGAGACAGATGTAAAGTTTGTTATATTTTGAGCTATGTATAGTAGACTTTAAGTTATAAATGAAAGCTTGGGTTGCTTTAGTTATGATTAAAGTGAGTTAAATAAATTAAACTGACAGGTTTAGGATGTATTGATTTTATTGGTTGGTTGGATATAGTAATTGACAGGTTTTTAATAGTAACTTGTGAACCGCGGCACAAGCTGCTAATAGAAACTCTGCTCGGTACTGTACCCGACTAACCTACTGTGGGAGGGGATCCCACAGCGGTTGGTATCAGAGCAAAGGGATTAGATTGCATGGGCATATGCATAATAAAGTTATTTTCAGTCGGTCTGATCATTTCCATTTTTGTGATGTAGGGAGATGGTACAAACAAGATTAGGTTCTGGTGGAGAACGACCACCAGTTAGAAGTAGAGGTCGGGGTAGACCAAGAAAAGTTGATAGGGATGGCCAATCTGATAGGACTTCACCCAGTGTTTCATCTTCTGCCCCAAGAGTGGAGGCAGAGGTATCACCAGCTCATGAGCATGTGCATGATTCTCCACCTAATGTACCAACACAGGCACATATTCCTGGGTTATCAGATTTGATAGGAGTACTTACTCAAGCTATCACAGTTGCTGTAGCATCTAATTTTTAGCCTAGTGGTGCTGAGGTAGAAAAGAGTTATGAGAGGGCTATAAAGTTAGGGGCAACAGAATTTCAGGGTACTACTGACCCAATACAAGCAGAAAATTGGTTTCAAAAGTTGGAAAGGGTGTTCACATTAATGAAAAGTACTGATGAACAGAAGTTGAGTGTTGCCACCTTTCTGTTAGAGGGCCGGGCCCGAAATTGGTGGAGGTCATATGTTGAAAGGCAGTCGCAGGAATCTGTAATTTCTTGGACTGATTTCAGAAGAGAATTTTATCAGCAGTATTACTCCACTGTGTACCGAGACCAGAAGAGAAGGGAATTTCTGAATTTGACCCAAGAGAATATGACTGTAGCTGATTATGAAGCAAGGTTTAGTGAATTGTCTCAGTTTGCTTCCGCTTTTGTAGCGGAAGAAAAAGAAAAGTGTAGATTTTTCCAAGATGGATTGAGGCTTGATATCAGGGCCAAAACAAGAATGTATGATTATAATAATTTCTCAGAATTGATAGGAGGGGCTATCAGAGCAGAAGAGATTGAAAGGGAGTTTTATGGGCGGAGGCAGGAGAGGTTCAAGAGGAGTGCACAAAGTCTATCCTTGGGTGGAGGGAGTCATCAGCCACCAAGGAAGACTTTTGTGGTTGGGCAGCCTAATCAAAATTTTAGGATGCCAGGAGAGTCAAGTAGAGATTCATTTGCTTTTACTAGTCCTGTACCAAGGAGACCAGAACAAAGAGTTGTACCACAGCCAGCAGAAAGTAGAGTTAATGGAAGAAGGGAGAATCAGGGTAGCTCTAATAGGGGAGTTAGCCCAGTAACTACCTTAGTCAGTCAGATTCCTCAGTGTAGGACTTGTGGGAAGTTACACCGTGGAAGGTGTAGAGAGGGGTTCCAGGGATGTTTCCGGTGTGGCCAAATGGGCCATCGGAAAAGAGATTGCCCTAGGAATGTTCAAGATAGTGGTCCTCCACCAAGGTCTTTTGTCTCACGGGGACTTCCAGTGAAGGGCAGTAATTATAACGCTAGTACACCATCAAATAGAGTGGAGACTAGCATGAGTAGGCAGGACACTGTGCCAGGCCAATCAAGAGCTGAGGCCAGAGTGTTCGCCATGACAAGACAAGAGGCTCAGGCTACTCCCGATGTGGTGACAGGTACATTATCTATATTTGATCATGATGCATATGTATTGATTGACCCTGGGTCTACACATTCATATCTGTCACCAGCGTTTGCTATGCATACTGATAAAAATTTGAGTCTGTTAGACTGTAGTCTGATGGTGTCTATACCAGTGGGGAAGCCATTTAAAGTAGAGCATGTGTACCAAAATTGTTCGGTAAGGGTAGGTGAACATGAGTTGGTAGCAGACTTGATACCTTTAGATATACATGATTTTGATGCTATTTTGGGTATGGATTGGTTAGCCGCACATCGAGCCAAAGTAGATTGCTTTAGGAAGGAAGTAAACTTTCACATGTTAGATGGCAGGGAGATATATTTTTCAGGTGAACGCCGAGTGCTTCCCTCATGTATTATTTCAGCTTTAGTGGCAAACAAATCCCTTAGAAAAGGGTATGGTGCATATCTAGCCTATGTGGTGAATACAGAGGCTGGTAAGCCGAACTTAGCAGATATTCCAGTGGTTTGTGAGTACCCAGACATTTTTCCAGAAGAACTTCCGGGGTTGCCACCAGATAGGGCAGTAGAGTTTGGTATTGATCTGATTCCAGATACCAGACCTATATCCAGGGCACCTTATAGAATGGCTCCAGTTGAATTAAGGGAGCTTAAGACTCAGTTGCAAGAATTGCTTGATAAAGGTTTTATTAAACCAAGTATTTCACCTTGGGGAGCCCCGGTATTGTTTGTTAAAAAGAAAGATGGTACTATGAGGTTGTGTATTGATTATAGACAGATTAATAAGGTAACCATCCGAAATAATTATCCATTGCCTCGTATAGATGATTTGTTTGATCAGCTCCAAGGAGCTAGAGTATTTTCAAAGATAGATCTCAGATCAGGATATCATCAGCTTAAGATTAAAAATGAGGATGTATCAAAGACAGCTTTTAGGACCCGATATGGTCACTATGAGTTTCTAGTGATGCCGTTTGGTCTAACAAATGCTCCAGCAGCTTTTATGAGTTTGATGAATCAAGTATTTCAGCAGTACTTGGATAAATTTGTGATTGTGTTTATTGATGATATATTAGTATACTCCCAAAATGAAGTAGAACATAGAGAACACTTGAGGACTGTGTTGCAGGTGCTTCGAGAGAAACAATTGTATGCTAAGTTGAGTAAAAGTGAGTTTTGGCTGGATAAAGTGGGGTTCCTTGGTCATGTGATTTCAGCAGAGGGTGTATTGGTGGATCCACAGAAAGTGGATGCCATTGTGAACTGGGAATCACCCACTAGTCAGACAGAGGTAAGAAGTTTTCTGGGTTTAGCCGGTTACTACCGAAGATTTATTAAGAACTTTTCAATCATTGCCTCCCCAATGACCAAACTGCTTAGGAAGAATATAAAATTTGAATGGACTGCTGAATGTCAGAAAAGCATGGATGAATTAAAGAGTAGGCTGACCACTGCTCCTGTGCTTACCGTGCCTTCTGGTGAAGGAGGTTATGTGGTTTACAGTGATGCTTCCCGCAAAGGGTTGGGGTGTGTGTTGATGCAACAAGGAAAGGTAATTGCATATATTTCTCGACAACTTAGACCCCATGAATTGAATTACCCTACACATGATTTGGAACTTGCTGCAGTGGTATTTGCTCTCAAAGTGTGGAGACACTATTTGTATGGGGAAAAATGTCAGATATTCACAGATCACAAAAGTTTAAAGTATGTGCTAACCCAAAAAGAGCTAAATTTGAGACAGCGAAGGTGGGTAGAGCTTATTAAAGACTATGATTGCACAATTGAGTATCATCCTGGAAAGGCTAATGTAGTGGCAGATGCATTAAGCCGGAAGTCTACAGCCACCTTATCTCATATTAAGATTGTGTATTTGCCATTATTGACAGAATTGAGGATGTTGGGTGCTGAGTTATCAGTGGGAGATTCTAAAACCTTATTGGCTAGTTTTCAGGTTAGACCTACATTGGTGAATGAAATACATACAGCTCAGACTCAGGATTCACAATTGGTAAAAAATTTTGATGCTGTTCGGAATGGATCTCGAACAGATTTTATAATCAAAGAAAATGGTATTTTGATGTATGGGAACCGTGTTTGTGTTCCAGGGATCGGTAATCTTAGAAAGCAAATAATGGAGGAAGCTCATAGCTCGGCTTATGCTATGCATCCAGGAAGTACTAAGATGTATCGAACCATTAAGCAAAGTTATTGGTGGAATGGTATGAAAAGAGAAATAGCTGAATATGTATCTAAATGCCTAGTATGCCAACAGATTAAAGCAGAACATCAAAGTCCAGCTGGAAAATTGCAGCCACTACCTATCCCAGAATGGAAGTGGGAACATATTACAATGGATTTTGTTTTGGGTTTTCCAAAAACAAGTAAAGGTAATGATGCAATTTGGGTGATAGTTGATAGATTAACTAAATCAGCTCATTTCCTGCCTATCAAGATAACATTTGCACTGGATAGATTAGCAAAGCTGTATGTGGATGAAATCATTTGTAGACATGGGGTTCCTATTTCAATTGTGTCAGATAGAGATCCTAGATTTACTTCACGATTTTGGCCAAGTTTACAAAGAGCCTTGGGCACCAGGTTGAATTTTAGTACTGCATTTCATCCGCAGTCTGATGGACAGTCTGAAAGAACTATTCAAACTTTAGAAGATATGCTACGGGCTTGTGTGATAGAATTTTCGGGTAGTTGGGATGAATACCTACCATTAATGGAGTTTGCATACAATAACAGTTATCATTCCAGTATAGGCATGGCACCTTATGAGGCCCTTTATGGTAGAAAGTGCAGAACTCCAGTATGTTGGGATGAAGAGGGAGAAAGGAAATTGTTGGGCCCAGAAATAGTACAGATCACCTCAGATCAGATAAAATTGATTAAAGAAAGATTGAAGGTAGCCCAAGATAGACAGAAAAGTTATGCAGATCCAAAACGTAAAGATGTACATTTCAGTGTAGGAGATAAAGTTTTTCTCAAAGTTTCCCCTTGGAAGGGTATACTGAGGTTTGGAAAGAAAGGAAAATTAAACCCAAGGTATATCGGGCCATATGAAATAATAGAATGCATTGGTCCAGTAGCGTATCGCTTGATACTACCACCAGAACTCTCCCAGATACATAATGTGTTTCACATTTCCATGTTGAGGAAATATATTTCAGATCCCTCTCATATTTTGCGGACTGAACCAGTTGAATTAAAAAGAGATTTATCTTATCCAGAGAAGCCAGTGCAGATTCTGAGTAGGGAAGTGAAACAGTTGCGCAATAGAGTTATACCCCTAGTTAAAGTGCTTTGGCAGAATCAAAATGCAGAAGAGGCTACTTGGGAAAGAGAAGATCAAATGAGAAGAAAATATCCATATCTATTCCAGATTTCAGGTAACTAAATTTCGAGGACGAAATTTTTTTTTTTGTGGGGAAGAAAATGTAACACCCTGAACCAGGGTTAGGGTAGCTTAAGTAATTTTTACCAGTTATGAAGCATCTTCATGATTTTAACCTAGTTTATTATGAGCATCTGAATGCACATGAAAGGTGAGGGAATATCAAAATTTTATGATGTAAATTGGATGGAAACTTTCCAGGAAGTTTGATTCAAAATCATTTCAAAAATGTCGGGATTTCAGCTGTTACAGAAAATTTTACGGTTCCACAGATTGAGAGTGCAATAACTCTGGATATAGTCCATGAATCTAAGTAAAATTTTAAACACATAATATACATTGAGTAGGGGATTTACTGTTGAAATTTCAGCTCAAATGGATTAGCCTACAGCCTGGAACAAAGCAAGTTAGGTGAGTCCCTCGGAAGCCTGTCATTACAGAAAACTGCAGACCTAGATTTGTCCAAAATTTCTATAAAAAGTAGGAAGCATGACGTGGCCTAAAACCTAGTTTTTAAAACCCCTGGGAACCACTCTTTTGACACGTTAGGTGTCTGGGAAGCTAACGTGTCAAAAGGGGGGGTGTCTAGCATGTTTCAGCAGGCAGCAACTTGTGCTGCTGCTGTTCAACCGTTAGGAGTTCAGTGGTTGGTTGTAGGTGCCAGCCCAAATCAGGCCAGGAAAAGCTCCAGGGAGGGAGAGAGGAAGCTAGGGAAGAGAGAGAGCTACTTGGGGAATCCAAATAAATTGTGGAAGAAGGTTTAAAGTAAAGAGGAAGAGCAACTTGCTGTTGGGCTGCAGAACAGAAATACAGAAATTTTTGGTGCACCCAGGCTTCCTAGCAAATTTCAGGTGAATTTTCCAAACTTTTAGTGATTTTAATTGTAGTCCCACGTAGGAGGGTGATAAAAGAAGATTTTAGTTATTCTAGATGAATTTTTAGGTATGAAAAAGGAATTGAACTATGCTTCCGAAGTTGTTGAAAGCAGTCTGAAATTCTGCAGAAAGAAGCGATGGGATTTCTTTGTGTTTTAGGTGATTAAATTGTTATTTAAAGCTGAAAGTTTGTAGGTTGTGTTAGGGATTTCCCAGTCCTAACACAGAGCCTAATAGGTGGAATTGATTGTTAAGAACCTCCAGGAGTTAAGAGGTTTAATTGGCTCGAAAACAGAACAAACAAGCTGAAAACAGGGGAATTGAATTCTGATTTATTTTTGGTGTTAAGTAGTTGTTTGGCAGCTGAAAATTTATAGATGATATAGAAGGTTTTCTAGTCCTAACCCAGGGTATCAAAGAGGGAGATAAAAGCTTGGAAACCTTTGAGAATTGAGAGGTTTTATTTATCCTAAAATAAGACAAGCAAGGTAAAAAAAAAAAAATCAGAAAGTTAAGATGAGGGTGTTGGATTTCTTTTTGGAACATGCATAATCATGTTGCATCATATAGGTTATAATTTTGATTGACTCTTTTAATTATTTAGGAGGAGAAGAGAGTCCCGGAAGTGTGCCGGGAGTATCAAGCACTAGGGTGGTGCGTTAGCCATCACAAGGTGAGTGGTTTTCTTCTTAACCATGGTAGTTTATTTTGTAATTCCAGAGAAATGAATGATGTCTCCAAATTCAGAATGAATATGCTAAAGAATGAAAATAAGAAGTATTAATTCTCATGATTAAATTGCTTTCTATCAGTGGATAAATGATCTGATTTGGAAAATATATGCTATGCTTGAAAATTCTTTAAATTCATGTTTGTTGATTCATAAGTTTATGAACTTGTTTGGGAATGGATTAACCCAAAGTGATTGAACCACTTAAAACCCCTTATCACGGCCAAGAGAGTCATTTTAGTTTGACACCAAGCTATTCTGGAGTTGACCCCTATACTCTAGAGTCGACTCCAACCTTGTTACAGTAACTAATATTTGCACTTTTACCTTGGATACGTCACATCAGAGTTTATGATATGTGCCCAATAGGGCAGAGATGGGACGCCGGGAGGGCGTAGCTATGATATGTGCCCAGTAAGGCAGAGATGGGACGCCGGGAGGGCGTAGCTATGATATGTGCCCAGTAGGGCAGAAATGGGACGCCGGGAGGGCGTAGTATGATATGTGCCAGTGGGGCAGAATTGGGACGCCGGGAGGGCGTAGTAGTAGCACCATGCATAGGACTGTCGAGCTACTCATGAGAATGGTGCCTCATGCGAGTGGCCGGCAGTAGGGCTCGCGGGAGCCATGATTTTCAATATTTAAGCTATGTATACATATGACTGAGCAACAAATGTATTATTTTTAAGCATAATGATTTCAGAACCTATGTGAATGTTCTATATATCAAATTCTTCAAGGAAGGAAAGTGGACTCTACGGTCCAGAAGAAAAAAAAAAGGACTTGAGCAAGGCGATTTTATTAATGCTTTATTTTAAAGCAACAGCTTTATTTCCTGCTAGTTGTAGTACTATTGGCAAATAGCAGATTTCTTATGTGGTTGAAACTAAGTGCTTTAAGATCAAATGCAAATGTTTCATATGTGGTATAAACACGTTACATTTGATGTATGTAAGTATCATAGCTGAAACCTCATATCTCCTCATGATTAACAGATTGTCCACTCACTGGGACTTAGGTCTCATCCCTCTCTTTTTCTGTAAATTCTTGCAGATCGGCAGAGTCATAACATTATAAAAGTACCGCATCAGCATCATCCTAGAAGTTTGTCATAGAAGGTTGGCCATGCCCCTCTGAGTGAAAGGAAAAACCTTTGTATTATGCATATAGTTGGGGTGTGAATGTAAACTAACTTGAGACAGATGTAAAGTTTGTTATATTTTGAGCTATGTATAGTAGACTTTAAGTTATAAATGAAAGCTTGGGTTGCTTTAGTTATGATTAAAGTGAGTTAAATAAATTAAACTGACAGGTTTAGGATGTATTGATTTTATTGGTTGGTTGGATATAGTAATTGACAGGTTTTTAATAGTAACTTGTGAACCGCGGCACAAGCTGCTAATAGAAACTCTGCTCGGTACTGTACCCGACTAACCTACTGTGGGAGGGGATCCCACAGCGGTTGGTATCAGAGCAAAGGGATTAGATTGCATGGGCATATGCATAATAAAGTTATTTTCAGTCGGTCTGATCATTTCCATTTTTGTGATGTAGGGAGATGGTACAAACAAGATTAGGTTCTGGTGGAGAACGACCACCAGTTAGAAGTAGAGGTCGGGGTAGACCAAGAAAAGTTGATAGGGATGGCCAATCTGATAGGACTTCACCCAGTGTTTCATCTTCTGCCCCAAGAGTGGAGGCAGAGGTATCACCAGCTCATGAGCATGTGCATGATTCTCCACCTAATGTACCAACACAGGCACATATTCCTGGGTTATCAGATTTGATAGGAGTACTTACTCAAGCTATCACAGTTGCTGTAGCATCTAATTTTTAGCCTAGTGGTGCTGAGGTAGAAAAGAGTTATGAGAGGGCTATAAAGTTAGGGGCAACAGAATTTCAGGGTACTACTGACCCAATACAAGCAGAAAATTGGTTTCAAAAGTTGGAAAGGGTGTTCACATTAATGAAAAGTACTGATGAACAGAAGTTGAGTGTTGCCACCTTTCTGTTAGAGGGCCGGGCCCGAAATTGGTGGAGGTCATATGTTGAAAGGCAGTCGCAGGAATCTGTAATTTCTTGGACTGATTTCAGAAGAGAATTTTATCAGCAGTATTACTCCACTGTGTACCGAGACCAGAAGAGAAGGGAATTTCTGAATTTGACCCAAGAGAATATGACTGTAGCTGATTATGAAGCAAGGTTTAGTGAATTGTCTCAGTTTGCTTCCGCTTTTGTAGCGGAAGAAAAAGAAAAGTGTAGATTTTTCCAAGATGGATTGAGGCTTGATATCAGGGCCAAAACAAGAATGTATGATTATAATAATTTCTCAGAATTGATAGGAGGGGCTATCAGAGCAGAAGAGATTGAAAGGGAGTTTTATGGGCGGAGGCAGGAGAGGTTCAAGAGGAGTGCACAAAGTCTATCCTTGGGTGGAGGGAGTCATCAGCCACCAAGGAAGACTTTTGTGGTTGGGCAGCCTAATCAAAATTTTAGGATGCCAGGAGAGTCAAGTAGAGATTCATTTGCTTTTACTAGTCCTGTACCAAGGAGACCAGAACAAAGAGTTGTACCACAGCCAGCAGAAAGTAGAGTTAATGGAAGAAGGGAGAATCAGGGTAGCTCTAATAGGGGAGTTAGCCCAGTAACTACCTTAGTCAGTCAGATTCCTCAGTGTAGGACTTGTGGGAAGTTACACCGTGGAAGGTGTAGAGAGGGGTTCCAGGGATGTTTCCGGTGTGGCCAAATGGGCCATCGGAAAAGAGATTGCCCTAGGAATGTTCAAGATAGTGGTCCTCCACCAAGGTCTTTTGTCTCACGGGGACTTCCAGTGAAGGGCAGTAATTATAACGCTAGTACACCATCAAATAGAGTGGAGACTAGCATGAGTAGGCAGGACACTGTGCCAGGCCAATCAAGAGCTGAGGCCAGAGTGTTCGCCATGACAAGACAAGAGGCTCAGGCTACTCCCGATGTGGTGACAGGTACATTATCTATATTTGATCATGATGCATATGTATTGATTGACCCTGGGTCTACACATTCATATCTGTCACCAGCGTTTGCTATGCATACTGATAAAAATTTGAGTCTGTTAGACTGTAGTCTGATGGTGTCTATACCAGTGGGGAAGCCATTTAAAGTAGAGCATGTGTACCAAAATTGTTCGGTAAGGGTAGGTGAACATGAGTTGGTAGCAGACTTGATACCTTTAGATATACATGATTTTGATGCTATTTTGGGTATGGATTGGTTAGCCGCACATCGAGCCAAAGTAGATTGCTTTAGGAAGGAAGTAAACTTTCACATGTTAGATGGCAGGGAGATATATTTTTCAGGTGAACGCCGAGTGCTTCCCTCATGTATTATTTCAGCTTTAGTGGCAAACAAATCCCTTAGAAAAGGGTATGGTGCATATCTAGCCTATGTGGTGAATACAGAGGCTGGTAAGCCGAACTTAGCAGATATTCCAGTGGTTTGTGAGTACCCAGACATTTTTCCAGAAGAACTTCCGGGGTTGCCACCAGATAGGGCAGTAGAGTTTGGTATTGATCTGATTCCAGATACCAGACCTATATCCAGGGCACCTTATAGAATGGCTCCAGTTGAATTAAGGGAGCTTAAGACTCAGTTGCAAGAATTGCTTGATAAAGGTTTTATTAAACCAAGTATTTCACCTTGGGGAGCCCCGGTATTGTTTGTTAAAAAGAAAGATGGTACTATGAGGTTGTGTATTGATTATAGACAGATTAATAAGGTAACCATCCGAAATAATTATCCATTGCCTCGTATAGATGATTTGTTTGATCAGCTCCAAGGAGCTAGAGTATTTTCAAAGATAGATCTCAGATCAGGATATCATCAGCTTAAGATTAAAAATGAGGATGTATCAAAGACAGCTTTTAGGACCCGATATGGTCACTATGAGTTTCTAGTGATGCCGTTTGGTCTAACAAATGCTCCAGCAGCTTTTATGAGTTTGATGAATCAAGTATTTCAGCAGTACTTGGATAAATTTGTGATTGTGTTTATTGATGATATATTAGTATACTCCCAAAATGAAGTAGAACATAGAGAACACTTGAGGACTGTGTTGCAGGTGCTTCGAGAGAAACAATTGTATGCTAAGTTGAGTAAAAGTGAGTTTTGGCTGGATAAAGTGGGGTTCCTTGGTCATGTGATTTCAGCAGAGGGTGTATTGGTGGATCCACAGAAAGTGGATGCCATTGTGAACTGGGAATCACCCACTAGTCAGACAGAGGTAAGAAGTTTTCTGGGTTTAGCCGGTTACTACCGAAGATTTATTAAGAACTTTTCAATCATTGCCTCCCCAATGACCAAACTGCTTAGGAAGAATATAAAATTTGAATGGACTGCTGAATGTCAGAAAAGCATGGATGAATTAAAGAGTAGGCTGACCACTGCTCCTGTGCTTACCGTGCCTTCTGGTGAAGGAGGTTATGTGGTTTACAGTGATGCTTCCCGCAAAGGGTTGGGGTGTGTGTTGATGCAACAAGGAAAGGTAATTGCATATATTTCTCGACAACTTAGACCCCATGAATTGAATTACCCTACACATGATTTGGAACTTGCTGCAGTGGTATTTGCTCTCAAAGTGTGGAGACACTATTTGTATGGGGAAAAATGTCAGATATTCACAGATCACAAAAGTTTAAAGTATGTGCTAACCCAAAAAGAGCTAAATTTGAGACAGCGAAGGTGGGTAGAGCTTATTAAAGACTATGATTGCACAATTGAGTATCATCCTGGAAAGGCTAATGTAGTGGCAGATGCATTAAGCCGGAAGTCTACAGCCACCTTATCTCATATTAAGATTGTGTATTTGCCATTATTGACAGAATTGAGGATGTTGGGTGCTGAGTTATCAGTGGGAGATTCTAAAACCTTATTGGCTAGTTTTCAGGTTAGACCTACATTGGTGAATGAAATACATACAGCTCAGACTCAGGATTCACAATTGGTAAAAAATTTTGATGCTGTTCGGAATGGATCTCGAACAGATTTTATAATCAAAGAAAATGGTATTTTGATGTATGGGAACCGTGTTTGTGTTCCAGGGATCGGTAATCTTAGAAAGCAAATAATGGAGGAAGCTCATAGCTCGGCTTATGCTATGCATCCAGGAAGTACTAAGATGTATCGAACCATTAAGCAAAGTTATTGGTGGAATGGTATGAAAAGAGAAATAGCTGAATATGTATCTAAATGCCTAGTATGCCAACAGATTAAAGCAGAACATCAAAGTCCAGCTGGAAAATTGCAGCCACTACCTATCCCAGAATGGAAGTGGGAACATATTACAATGGATTTTGTTTTGGGTTTTCCAAAAACAAGTAAAGGTAATGATGCAATTTGGGTGATAGTTGATAGATTAACTAAATCAGCTCATTTCCTGCCTATCAAGATAACATTTGCACTGGATAGATTAGCAAAGCTGTATGTGGATGAAATCATTTGTAGACATGGGGTTCCTATTTCAATTGTGTCAGATAGAGATCCTAGATTTACTTCACGATTTTGGCCAAGTTTACAAAGAGCCTTGGGCACCAGGTTGAATTTTAGTACTGCATTTCATCCGCAGTCTGATGGACAGTCTGAAAGAACTATTCAAACTTTAGAAGATATGCTACGGGCTTGTGTGATAGAATTTTCGGGTAGTTGGGATGAATACCTACCATTAATGGAGTTTGCATACAATAACAGTTATCATTCCAGTATAGGCATGGCACCTTATGAGGCCCTTTATGGTAGAAAGTGCAGAACTCCAGTATGTTGGGATGAAGAGGGAGAAAGGAAATTGTTGGGCCCAGAAATAGTACAGATCACCTCAGATCAGATAAAATTGATTAAAGAAAGATTGAAGGTAGCCCAAGATAGACAGAAAAGTTATGCAGATCCAAAACGTAAAGATGTACATTTCAGTGTAGGAGATAAAGTTTTTCTCAAAGTTTCCCCTTGGAAGGGTATACTGAGGTTTGGAAAGAAAGGAAAATTAAACCCAAGGTATATCGGGCCATATGAAATAATAGAATGCATTGGTCCAGTAGCGTATCGCTTGATACTACCACCAGAACTCTCCCAGATACATAATGTGTTTCACATTTCCATGTTGAGGAAATATATTTCAGATCCCTCTCATATTTTGCGGACTGAACCAGTTGAATTAAAAAGAGATTTATCTTATCCAGAGAAGCCAGTGCAGATTCTGAGTAGGGAAGTGAAACAGTTGCGCAATAGAGTTATACCCCTAGTTAAAGTGCTTTGGCAGAATCAAAATGCAGAAGAGGCTACTTGGGAAAGAGAAGATCAAATGAGAAGAAAATATCCATATCTATTCCAGATTTCAGGTAACTAAATTTCGAGGACGAAATTTTTTTTTTTGTGGGGAAGAAAATGTAACACCCTGAACCAGGGTTAGGGTAGCTTAAGTAATTTTTACCAGTTATGAAGCATCTTCATGATTTTAACCTAGTTTATTATGAGCATCTGAATGCACATGAAAGGTGAGGGAATATCAAAATTTTATGATGTAAATTGGATGGAAACTTTCCAGGAAGTTTGATTCAAAATCATTTCAAAAATGTCGGGATTTCAGCTGTTACAGAAAATTTTACGGTTCCACAGATTGAGAGTGCAATAACTCTGGATATAGTCCATGAATCTAAGTAAAATTTTAAACACATAATATACATTGAGTAGGGGATTTACTGTTGAAATTTCAGCTCAAATGGATTAGCCTACAGCCTGGAACAAAGCAAGTTAGGTGAGTCCCTCGGAAGCCTGTCATTACAGAAAACTGCAGACCTAGATTTGTCCAAAATTTCTATAAAAAGTAGGAAGCATGACGTGGCCTAAAACCTAGTTTTTAAAACCCCTGGGAACCACTCTTTTGACACGTTAGGTGTCTGGGAAGCTAACGTGTCAAAAGGGGGGGTGTCTAGCATGTTTCAGCAGGCAGCAACTTGTGCTGCTGCTGTTCAACCGTTAGGAGTTCAGTGGTTGGTTGTAGGTGCCAGCCCAAATCAGGCCAGGAAAAGCTCCAGGGAGGGAGAGAGGAAGCTAGGGAAGAGAGAGAGCTACTTGGGGAATCCAAATAAATTGTGGAAGAAGGTTTAAAGTAAAGAGGAAGAGCAACTTGCTGTTGGGCTGCAGAACAGAAATACAGAAATTTTTGGTGCACCCAGGCTTCCTAGCAAATTTCAGGTGAATTTTCCAAACTTTTAGTGATTTTAATTGTAGTCCCACGTAGGAGGGTGATAAAAGAAGATTTTAGTTATTCTAGATGAATTTTTAGGTATGAAAAAGGAATTGAACTATGCTTCCGAAGTTGTTGAAAGCAGTCTGAAATTCTGCAGAAAGAAGCGATGGGATTTCTTTGTGTTTTAGGTGATTAAATTGTTATTTAAAGCTGAAAGTTTGTAGGTTGTGTTAGGGATTTCCCAGTCCTAACACAGAGCCTAATAGGTGGAATTGATTGTTAAGAACCTCCAGGAGTTAAGAGGTTTAATTGGCTCGAAAACAGAACAAACAAGCTGAAAACAGGGGAATTGAATTCTGATTTATTTTTGGTGTTAAGTAGTTGTTTGGCAGCTGAAAATTTATAGATGATATAGAAGGTTTTCTAGTCCTAACCCAGGGTATCAAAGAGGGAGATAAAAGCTTGGAAACCTTTGAGAATTGAGAGGTTTTATTTATCCTAAAATAAGACAAGCAAGGTAAAAAAAAAAAAAATCAGAAAGTTAAGATGAGGGTGTTGGATTTCTTTTTGGAACATGCATAATCATGTTGCATCATATAGGTTATAATTTTGATTGACTCTTTTAATTATTTAGGAGGAGAAGAGAGTCCCGGAAGTGTGCCGGGAGTATCAAGCACTAGGGTGGTGCGTTAGCCATCACAAGGTGAGTGGTTTTCTTCTTAACCATGGTAGTTTATTTTGTAATTCCAGAGAAATGAATGATGTCTCCAAATTCAGAATGAATATGCTAAAGAATGAAAATAAGAAGTATTAATTCTCATGATTAAATTGCTTTCTATCAGTGGATAAATGATCTGATTTGGAAAATATATGCTATGCTTGAAAATTCTTTAAATTCATGTTTGTTGATTCATAAGTTTATGAACTTGTTTGGGAATGGATTAACCCAAAGTGATTGAACCACTTAAAACCCCTTATCACGGCCAAGAGAGTCATTTTAGTTTGACACCAAGCTATTCTGGAGTTGACCCCTATACTCTAGAGTCGACTCCAACCTTGTTACAGTAACTAATATTTGCACTTTTACCTTGGATACATCACATCAGAGTTTATGATATGTGCCCAATAGGGCAGAGATGGGACGCCGGGAGGGCGTAGCTATGATATGTGCCCAGTAGGGCAGAGATGGGACGCCGGGAGGGCGTAGCTATGATATGTGCCCAGTAGGGCAGAAATGGGACGCCGGGAGGGCGTAGTATGATATGTGCCAGTGGGGCAGAATTGGGACGCCGGGAGGGCGTAGTAGTAGCACCATGCATAGGACTGTCGAGCTACTCATGAGAATGGTGCCTCATGCGAGTGGCCGGCAGTAGGGCTCGCGGGAGCCATGATTTTCAATATTTAAGCTATGTATACATATGACTGAGCAACAAATGTATTATTTTTAAGCATAATGATTTCAGAACCTATGTGAATGTTCTATATATCAAATTCTTCAAGGAAGGAAAGTGGACTCTACGGTCCAGAAGAAAAAAAAAAGGACTTGAGCAAGGCGATTTTATTAATGCTTTATTTTAAAGCAACAGCTTTATTTCCTGCTAGTTGTAGTACTATTGGCAAATAGCAGATTTCTTATGTGGTTGAAACTAAGTGCTTTAAGATCAAATGCAAATGTTTCATATGTGGCATAAACACGTTACATTTGATGTATGTAAGTATCATAGCTGAAACCTCATATCTCCTCATGATTAACAGATTGTCCACTCACTGGGACTTAGGTCTCATCCCTCTCTTTTTCTGTAAATTCTTGCAGATCGGCAGAGTCATAACATTATAAAAGTACCGCATCAGCATCATCCTAGAAGTTTGTCATAGAAGGTTGGCCATGCCCCTCTGAGTGAAAGGAAAAACCTTTGTATTATGCATATAGTTGGGGTGTGAATGTAAACTAACTTGAGACAGATGTAAAGTTTGTTATATTTTGAGCTATGTATAGTAGACTTTAAGTTATAAATGAAAGCTTGGGTTGCTTTAGTTATGATTAAAGTGAGTTAAATAAATTAAACTGACAGGTTTAGGATGTATTGATTTTATTGGTTGGTTGGATATAGTAATTGACAGGTTTTTAATAGTAACTTGTGAACCGCGGCACAAGCTGCTAATAGAAACTCTGCTCGGTACTGTACCCGACTAACCTACTGTGGGAGGGGATCCCACACCCATAGAGGCCGGACGCATGTGCGGCTTTAAGCGAGCCTTCCTACATTACCACGATCATTAGTTTGTGGTGATCATCTATCCGCACAAGGTGAAGATCTGGTCGTCCTTATCTAATGCAATTTATCCTAATCTATCTACAAACAGTTTTAAAATATGTTCATGTGATGAACGGAGCCATACATGCTTCTTCCGCTGCGGATCTGATTTTTTGCAGCATGCACGGCATCCCAACAACTAGGGTTTCTAGTTTCCGGCAAAGCCCGAGAAGGAGGAGGACTCGTCCTCTTCTGCCATGCTTAACTAGGGCTCTGCCCCTAATTCTGATTTGGATGGGCCTTCGGGCCGCATTCGAAAGCTGGGTCGGGCCAAGAGGCTGGCCCAATGAGACTAGACCTACAGAGTATCATAATGAGGCATTTATGTTTAAAGCTGATTATGGACTAGATTTGGCAAAAAGAATATCAAATTTTCAGTAGGCTCAGCTCGAAGCTTAGCTAAAAGTGAATATAGTTTAGGCCCGAGATTATGGCATAGTGACATACTCTATTTTTTAAAAATAAATAAAGTCAAGTGAAGCATAGAGGGAAAAAAGAGATTTTTTTTTAAAAAAAAAATAAATTTCAATTAAGTAACTAGCCACAGGGTGAAGGAGCCGGCCAATATGAAACCTCTCAAAAGCAATTACGCTGTGGGACCGCTGCAATATAATAATAATTACTACACCGAAGTTTGCTAGTAACGGTTCGAGTCTCCCCAAAATACTGCGCTAATTGGAAAGTAAAACTTTCCATTTTAAGAACCCCTCCCGCGTCACTCTCCTCTTCCCTCTCTTCACCTCCATCCCCTATATAGTCCTCTACGCCGTCCAAACTCTCCCAAGAGTCCCACTTTCTTTCTTCGTCTCCCTTTTTCTACTTCTTAACCACGACCACTATGTCCGGATACGGAGGAGGTTACGCCGGAGGCAACTACCCACGCGGCGGCGGAAGGGGCCGAGGCGGCGACCGCGGCGGCGGAAGGGGCCGAGGCGGCGACCGCGGCGGCGGAAGGGGCCGAGGCGGCGACCGCGGCGGCAGCAGAGGCGGAAGGGGAAGAGGCGGCGGCCGATGGCAAGAACCAAGGCCATCGAATGTCCCCAGCTCTTCACAGTCGCCGGCGGTGGAGGACACGACGCCTATCCCTGCTTCTCCTCTGAATCCCGTTCCGGTGTCGATGCTGGAGAAGCGCTTTCAAGAACTTGTAAGCATCCAAGAAGAGGAGACCGCTCCTGCCACCGCTCCGGAGTCGAGCAAGAGTTTGCGGCATCCGCAGAGACCGGGCTTCGGTTCCATTGGAAGGTCTTCCATCGTCCACGCCAACCACTTTCTTGTCAACGTAGCCGACATCGATTTCCACCATTATCATGTGAGCAGTCTTTTTTTTTTTTCATCATCGTCTCAATCCCCTGTTTCTTGGTTTGGACATTGGATTTGTGATTGTTTGGATCGCATCCTTACTCCGTTTTCTTTCGAAATCCACTTTTATTTTCCTTTGATTGTTATCAGGTTGACATAAGTCCTGAGGTTGCAAAGAAGGAAGTCAACAGAGCTGTGATCTCTGAGCTTGTGACATTTTATGGAGAATCTTTTCCCGGGGGCCGAAAGCCGGCTTACGATGGGAGGAAGAGCATGTACACGGCAGGACCTTTGCCTTTCTCCATGGAGGATTTTGACATCAAATTGACTGACCGGGACGAACATGGCAACATCAGGTTTGCCTCGTGAAAATCTTTCCCTGTTTTGATCTTGTTTTCATCGATTTGTCTCCTTATAAGCTTACTTATAAGGATTTGGTTTCCCCATCTCTGTTATGATCTTGTTTCGATCTTATATATCGATTTTAAAGCTTTTGCCCAATGTCCACCAGTTTGCACATCTCAAAGCTTTAGTTCCTCCATGTTTGTTTTTGAAAAACGACTGTTGTGCATTGTTTGGTATATTGATTTATGCTGCAGGAGGGAGAGGCAGTTTAATGTTTTGATCAAGTTTGCTGGACGGCCAGACCTGCACCATCTGCGAGAGTTTTTGCGAGGACGTTTTGGGGATGATGGAAGGGGACCGCAAGAAGTCATCCAAGCTCTCGATGTGGTGCTCAGGGTGTATCCATCTGAGAAGTGAGCCACCAATTCCAAGGAGCAACTTATATTTCATACTCTACTTTAATCAATGTGATAAGTCTTTCCGAGTTGTCTGATTTCTTTTCCCACAGTTATGTTACTGTGGCAAGGTCTTTCTTCTCTCCAGAATTTGGGAACCGTAGTCCAATTGGTGGTGGCTTGGAATGCTGGAGGGGGTATTACCAGAGTCTTCGCCCCACTCAGATGGGATTATCTTTGAATATTGGTATTGGCTCTTAAAGATTCCTGCGATGTAATCTATTTTGTGTGTTCTCTTGGTGTTGCGCATTTTGTTGAAGTAGCTTATTATCATCTACAGATATTGCTGCAACATCATTTTACATGGATATGGAAGTTGTACGCTTCGCATTGGAATATCTTGAAATCCAGGATACCAGGAGCCCCCTTTCTTATTCTAACATTGAAAAAGTATGAGTTTCCCTTTACTATTTCCTCAACTAAAATTTCCTTCTCTGCGTCAATGTTTTTCTGTCTGATGTTGCTTTTTATCTTTTATTTTTGATCGCCGATGTATTTTTAATCTTCGCATGCTGAAAAGTTGACTCATGCTATGTAATTGACTAATGGGAATCTGTTTTCCGACTTTAGCTTTTGTACCACTAGTTGTTCTCATGCTTTCTCCCTTTGTGCACCCATAATTGCAGCTAAATAAGGCCCTTAAGGGGTTGAAGATTGAGGTTACACATAGACAAGATTCACGCCAGCAGTTCAGGATTAGAGGGATAACCTCCTTGCCACTGAAAGAGCTCAAGTATTTCCTTTTCATCTCTATTGTGCTCTGGTTTTAAGCACTTTTATAGCCAATATATATGGTGTTATTAGGAATGATTGCTGCTGATATAAAGATAATCAATTATGTTATATTATGCTTGTTCAGGTTTCCTCTTAATGATCAGGAAACAAAGAAGCCTGTCCTCGATTACTTCAGAGAAAAGTACAATTATAAACTGAGGCTTGTTTCGTGGCCATGTCTTCAAGCTGGCAGTGATAACAAGCCAATATATCTACCCATGGAGGTTATCTTGTTTTCTTTAGCGCTTCCTTTGCAGTCATTGCTGAACATATAATTGGACTCAATAAATCTTATATGCTGATAATTTAAGTACTGTGACCGTAGGTCTGCAAAATAGTGCAAGGACAGAGATATTCAAAAAAATTAAAGGATGAGCAAGCAACTGCGATAGGAAGGTCAATGTGTCACCGCCCTCCTCAAAGGCGGGATAGAATCCTAGAGGTGAAAAACCTTCTTTTGTTCGCCCATTTTGATAAGCTCCTTAACAATCTGTTATTAGCTATTTCTTGTTATTTCAGATTTCTTTTGGTAATCCAGATTTCTTGTTAAGAATATCTGAAGTCCATATCTTACTATTGCAGATGGTGAAATGCAACAACAAAATCAGTGATGAGGATCGTGTAGAAGGAGACTTTGGGATCAGTATTGCCCAAGATCTTGCCCCAGTTGAAGCCCGTATTCTGCCAACTCCAGTGGTAAATACAGTTGCCTCAAAGGCGGAAACTATGTATGTTATGTTTAAGCACATCGTCACCGATATCTAAGTTGCTATTTTGAATTGCAGCTCAAATATCATGATTCTGGCGTGGACAAAACTGTTAGGCCGGTGATGGGTCAGTGGAACATGATTAATAAGGTGATAGAGATTATCTCCTTATTCTTAAACTTTGACTATTCTTTTCTTTATTTATCTTGAAGAAAATGTCTTTGTTAAACATGTTTTGCTGCGTGAGCACTCTATTAGCTTCACTTTCTATAGGCAAGTTTGTGATCTCAATTTAGTTAGGAGTTATATTAATTCTATAAATTCGCATAGCATTTATGAGTAAATTGCTTGTACCTGATGGAACTCCATCCTGGCTCAGTAATGATTTATATACGAGCAACCATATATCTTTCTCTTAAAAATAGAGCCTTGTTTATCCAAATTCCACATAGTGATGTAACGCATCCTGCTTTGATATGCATAGAAAATGGTTACTGCAGCAAGGATCGACTATTGGACGTGCATAGACTTTTCTTCAAGCCATCTCGATGCAGCGTCCCAGTTTTGTCGCAGTTTGATTGAGATGTGTTCCACCTGTGGGATGGTATTTGTCTTTTTTTCTTTTTCATATTCATTTATTAATATTAATTGCACTATATCAGAATTTAGCTAATTTTGCTATTAACTTTGAAGGTATGCAATCGCGACCCAATAATTGATATTCGAGCAGCTCCCTCAGAGACTCTTGTTGATGCTCTGCGAGATGTACGAAAATATTCTGATGCAACACTAACTCGTCAAGGCATTACAGGAAAACAACTTCAGTTGCTAATAGTAATTTTACCTGATGATAATAAGATTTATGGTATGCACAAACTAGGACAACTATGAAGTTCTGAAGCTAGTTCCGATCCAAATTTGTACAAATAGAACTCTTAAACTACTTTGTATCATTGCAGGAAGGATCAAAAGAATATGTGAAACAGAGCTAGGGATAGTATCACAATGCTGCTTACAGAAAAATATTTTGAAGCGAAAGCCACAATATCTTGGTAATCTGGCTTTGAAGATTAACGTTAAGGTATGTGATTATCTTTGTCTTCATTCTGTTTTGCTGGTAAGCACTACTGTAATTTCAACGTACTTTCTCTTTAACTGAATAGGTTGGAGGACGAAATACTGTGCTTGAAGATTCCATTAATATTCGACTTGTTCGAAATGTTCCTACCATTATCTTTGGTGCTGATGTGTCACATCCCCCTCCTGGAGAGGATTCATCTTCTTCGATTGCTGCGGTTTGTCTCATTATTGATTATTATTCTTTACCTTTCATCTCAGTAGGTACCTGCTAATAATGCCTTCCTTGCATGCCTACAATAGTTATGATTTGTTGAAACAGTATGGAATACTATTTAGCTGCATAAATTTTGTATATGTATTGTCTTTCTTTTCCAAATATCATCATGTCAGTTGGTTCTGGTATTTTGAAAATGTAATGAATGCAGTTAATTAACAATGTGTAGGTTGTTGCTTCAATGGATTGGCCTGAGGTGTCCAAGTACAGATGTCTAATCTCTGCACAGCCGCATCGGCAAGAAATAATCCAAGACTTGCATAAAGAAGAGATGGACCATCAAAAGGGTGTAGTGCATGGAGGAATGATTAGGCAAGTGAAAACTAATGCTGGCAAAAGCTATAAGACCTGCAATCTTAAATTTTGATGTTCTTTTCTTGTTTCCCAGGGAACTTCTGGTTGCTTTTCATCGTACAACAGGCCAGTGGCCACAATCTATCATATTCTACAGGTTCTTGCTAGTATACTAATGAAATCTTCTTTGTTAGTATAATCTATCAACGAAGCATCTTAATTTCTTTCATACATAGGGATGGTGTGAGTGAAGGACAGTTCAACCATGTCCTGCTTCATGAATTAATTGCAATTCGAAAGGTAAAGTTCATTGCCCATGGCTTTGTGGTTTTGTGACTGATACATAAGTTTCCTAGAACTAGGGAACATATGTAGTCATGCACCCTCTTTGCATGTCCCACTTGTAATGCAGCGAATTTATGGAAGCAACTGGGATTGAACCGGGCAGCGGTAATGGGGGACAGGTTACAGAGAGGCTGTGACACATTCACCATTGGGGTTTATTGTAGAAGGGAAGGGGAGACTTGGAGACAGTAGAGAGGCAAACTAGATAGGTGCTAGATATTTTCGAATTGGATGGAGGATGTTGCACGGTTGATCATGAGATATTAATTCAAGAACCTGTACAGCCTGCATGTTGTGATATAATGAAATAAGTGTCAGATTAGCAAGACATCTAGGGATATTCGTGATATTATGTTTTTTGTTTGAATAAATCAGCTGCCAAGGGAGAGGTTTTGCAGCCATGCAGGTATATATGCATAGAATTAAGAATCTATTGCAGTCATATTAAACTAATTATGTTTCTCAAATTCTTCTTTCCATGCTAGGCTTGTTTTTCGTTGGACAAAAAGTATGTTCCTTGGATAACATTCGTGGTAGTACAGAAAAGGCATCACACACGCTTGTTTCCAGATGTGCGTGCTAACTCCAATACAACAGACAGAAGTGGGAATATCGCACCTGGTAGGCTACGATGACTAAGATTGATGTATGTTTATTTACACACATTTGTAACTTCAAATTTATTGTGCTCAGGGACAGTGGTGGATAAAAAAATTTGTCACCCAACAGAGTTTGATTTTTACCTCTGTAGTCATGCGGGTATTCAGGTAATTATATTGAATTGGATATTTTATTGCATCTGCATCTATACAATAATATTTGAAGTTTCTTTGAGATAATATTTAGCTTCTTTTATGTTCTTTTGAATTCTGTTTAGGGAACAAGTAGGCCGACTCACTATCATGTACTATGGGATGATAATGGCTTTACAGCTGATGCATTGCAGCAGCTGACTTACAACCTATGTTACACGTGAGTTAACTTCTTGGTGTAATTATTGAAAAAAATATAATAGCTTTATGAAACGTTAATTAGCAGTTTCATATTTAACTTCTCATGGCTAAGTTATATTGCTTATATATTGCAGGTATGCTCGATGCACTCGGTCCGTTTCAGTGGGTAAGTTTCTTACATGTTCTTTAGGAACATGTTAGTAGCCCACATCTTATGCAGAATTTGTCTCTTACGATTTTGTGTCTATTGTACGCCAGTTCCTCCTGCATACTATGCACATCTAGCTGCTTTCAGGGCAAGATTGTACACTCAAGCTGATGTGCAAGATGGCGGATCAACATCTGCAGGGGCGAGAAATACCCGGGAAAGGAGGGTTGATGTGCGACCCCTTCCTAGCATCAAGGAAAATGTGAAGGATGTTATGTTCTTCTGCTGAAAGACGTGGCAGATTTCAGCATGTGAATAATTCTCATTCTTCTCTGGAGACATTCTTAGACAAATTTTGAGAGATTAGCATTAGAAGTTGTCTAGGTCATCTAACTTGTTGCTTTGTTAATCTTTGGTTCCGGCACTAGCGATGTTGCAACAACTTTTGAAGAGTAGTTGAACCTAGAATATCTTTTGCTATCCCCATACGCATATTTCGATTAACATATTTTAGTTTTACTTTTACGTTATGATTGATGTGTGACTAAGAGAGAATTTCTCTGAATCCTCATCAAAAAGGGAATTCGCGGGCATGGTCTGTGCAATTCCTCTTTAAGGGAGCACTTCATTGTAGAAGTTTCTGTTTGCTTGTTATTGAATTCTGATTATGCTAGGTTTTAAGAATGGAGGTCTCAGCCATCCTGGTAGGTGGGTGATACCGAGATGGACCATCATCCTGGTTTTTCTAGGCTGAAATACAAATTTGTCAAAAGTAGGAAAGGATTCCGCTGATATATAAGAGCTAAGTTGTTGGAAATTTCACTTTATATAGTGCATGCAAGATTAATTATTAATATATATATATATATATATATATATATATATATATATATATATATATATATATATATATATATATATATATATATATATTAATGTGCTTGAGGATCAAGATATAAGATTGTACCAAAATAAATAATGTAGTATGAGCATCAAAATGTAATTAAATGAAAATAGATGGGAGATATAGTTTTTGGGATTTAAAAAAAGGAATTAGTTTAAATGAGAGTTTATTCAATGAATTGGCAAAAATATTCAATGCAAAGAAGAAGGTGGTTTATATAATTTTGATTTTTGGATTGGGTTCAACCTAGATAATATATGGTCCGAGTCAGGTTGAGTCGAGTTAAAAAAAAAAGAAACACCCAAACTTGATGTGGAAGTTAGATTGGGTCCAATTTTTGAACCCAATCCTACCCACATCTTCAAAGATCAGGTTGGATCTAATCGATTTGAGACTGCATTGGGTCACAAGCCGAGCTTATCCATTTGCGGCCCTAGCAACAAATAAATGTGAACCTTTGATGAGATATGGCCACATGGTGGAATATCCCAAACATTAGCACCCAAAGTGTACTCCATGGTAAATCGGTGAGATATTGGAGCAGAGGTTTTGCAAGATGTTTGTTCTCTTTTTCTTCTCCCAACAAAAGCTTGTTTCACTTAAAATATGTATGTAAAAATTCGACAAACCCACAATTATCAATTTGACAACTCCATAATCAACAAACCCCATGTTTGGTAACAAATCCTATGAGTTACAGCGGTCTTCTTTGCCACATGACAAGAGAATTGGCAGCATTTCTCTTTTGCTTAAGATTAAAGAAGAGGGTGGTTAATAAGTTAGGGGCTGGCAGTCGAAACATGGATATATTCCCTCTATCAAATCCTAATTTGATAATATCTAAATGGTTTATATTCATGCATGAGGATAGTATTTTCTGAATTATTGATTTTTTCTTCATTAAATTATGCCAAGTAGTTGAACAAATCAAGAATTATTCTGTTGTTCACGAATTTGCAATCAAGTTATGAAATGTTCACGAACTATGATTCAAGAATTATTTTTTTCTCCTACAGTGTATTGTTCTTGGGCTTTTTAAGAAACTTTATCTTTCGGAATCATGATTTGACATATCTACATATATGAATAAATATATTTGCTATACTTTTATAATCTAGTTTTTTAATGAAATCTCCATGTTTTTTTTAGCCTCAAAAATCTTGCTGCTAGCCGTATTTTTTCTAAGTGCCAAGCACGTCCTCTAATTTGCAAAAGGCATCATCTTGATTTGCAAATCTAATTGATATTTTTTTATTTATTTCTATTTTTAACTCTTTCTCACATAAATACTTATATTCTTGCTCCTATAGAGCATAATTTTTGGCTCAATACCTGTTAGGACTATACCATGTATTATCATTAAGCACAACAACGTGATCTGCACTTTAATATTTTTTCATCAGCTAAATCTTTATAAAAGTGCAGAACATCATTTTGGCTAGATTCCACCCAACTTATTTCTCAAAAAAAAAAAAAAGGAAAAATAGAATAATATGTTTCAAATTGCATAGCAGCAAAATTCGTGAATGAAGGTTAATCTATATGGGCGATAAAAAATTATGCAAAAAATAGTGCAAATGCAGAATGTAATATAAATGTTTGTGAGACATTAATTGGGAATGCTATTTTCAACTGCACTCCTTATATTTAAATGTGAAACTCTTATTTGTTAAAATCTATAAGTTGTAGAGGAAATGCAATGGCCCCATCCAGACTAAGAAAAATATAGGAAAAATCATTAATTTTGAATTCTTAGTTTTTGAGCCCCAAAATCATCATGCCCTTCTATTTCTTATGAAAAATCATAAAACTAGACATCTTCTAATTTATTTGCCTCTTTCGTCTGTATGTTTAACGAGGTCCGTAAGTCTTCCATCAACTAAATTTTGTATATTCAAATCTAATAAAATTTACAAATGCAAAATTATGCTCGCACCAATCAATGTTTTGTACCTCTATCTTGAGACACCCACCGACAATTCTTTTTTATGCCCACTAACAATCTCCTTTTCCATTCTATATTTAACATAAAATACCCACTAACAATCTCCTGTTTATGAGATGGCTAGTCATTGTTTTACTATTAAAAGAAAACTCCTTTTTGTATCCCTTCTCACTCTAATCATAAGTATGAAATCATTGGAACTTTTAAAGTACTCAAAAAGGCTTTCTGACCTAACATTGGTCAAAATTAATCTGTAGGCTCCTCTATCTTTGCTCCTCTTTCTCAAGGTCAGTCTTTTTCACACATTTAAGTCTCATCTTGACTTACAAAGCTGGTGTGTGTCTTTATTTTTTCTTTGATTTTTTTTTCTTGGTATTCATTGTATATTTTTAAGGGAAAAAATGGTAGAGTAAGTTGAATCAATAGATTGTACTATTATGAAATTACAAATTCAAAATAATAAGAGTGCGCAAGTTCCACATATTTTACTGTTGTCTTAACAGTATTTATTGTGTATCCTTGTATGAAATTTAAGCAATTAAACACTAATAGTTGTGCATATTTGTATAAATTTTCTGTACTTTTCTATAGTTGTTGCATGGTTAGAGAAACAAGTCTAGCTATGAAATCAAGATAGGAGTTATGCAATTCTAGCAAGTCATATGGCACAATTCTCTATAAAGATATGCAACAATTATCAAGCTATGCATATTGTCTGTAAGATTAGTGTATAACCAATATTTTTAAGATATGCAATATATAGGATGAAAGTATAAGGAGTGATTGGCTGGTCAAACAAATTATGCTCAAGATAGAGTTTCATATATAGTGAACATTCAAGATGAAATGTTGAGATGGAAAACCTTCCCGTCTTTAGAGCATACAATCCCCAAATATTTGGGTTATTCATTCAATTTGAAGGATGATTTATTTTATCCTCCTCTTATAAGAATTCTATATTTGCAAGTTGTGTAGGAAAATAAAAGGGTAAGGGTGCCAAAACCTGACTTGAACCTGCCAACCTGCACCAGCCTATCCAAAGTAAACAGGCTCAGAGTGGCCACTTTCAAATTTGGGGCAGAAATGTATCAATCAGAAACCAACCTATCTTATAAACGAATTGGCATGGGTTGGGAGTTTTTTTGTTAATGTCACGCCCCGAACCCATCACCCGGATCCGGTACGTGACCGGCCGCATGAGCCCTAGAGCAGTGCCCTAAAGATCATGCAAGGCCTAAGATAAACAAAAATTCCAATAAATCCATAATCAATGTATTTAAACCAAACCAACTAAAATGTACTAAATGATTACATAAATTCAAATATCCATAAGCAAAAGATAAATTAACTTCTAACTATCTAGCAGTCAGACTCCATATCGATCTCATTTCTCATTCCACCCGATGGACTCTACAAATCCAGTGCCTCTGAAAAAAAAGAAGAGTAGTATGAGCTTTTCCAGCCCAGTAAGAATCCCAACAGCCACACACAGTAATAATGATAAAATCATCAAAGTAACAAATAAATGTCATTTCATCATTTCAAAAGCTCAACAAACAACAAGTATATATAACCATTTCATATACATAAATCTTTTTTCACATTATGTGATCCATTCATGTATTACTCTGATTCCCAAGTTTTAGAATTTATCACTTCTGGCTTTGGACTAACCAAGATCATGTCCCAGTTCAAGACTGCACAAATCCCATGCATAAGCTCATGGCAGCTATCCCACGCGTAAGCCCGTGGAGGCTATCCTACGCATAAGTTCGTAGAGGCTATCCCACGCGTAAGCCCGTGGAGGCTATCCCACGCATCAGCTCGTGGCAGCTATCCTACGCATAAGCTCGTAGAGGCTATCTCATGATAAGGTTAGTCCAACCCAATTTACATGTCTAGTTTACATGTTTAACCACATTTCCATCCCATCACATATTTTCATAAATTCTCAAGAAATATGTTATTTCTTCCCAAATGAATTTATTTCAATATTTTCATAATAAACAAAATGCATGCCTCATAGGTATCATATCAGCTCATAAAACAATAACAACATAATTATAAAATAAATTCAATGATAAATCAAATATATGCATAGAGGTGCTTAGATGCCGGGATTCTTACAGAAAATTATAGATTGACTTAAACACAGATCCGAATCACAACCTACGTGCTAGGGTGCTGAGTCCCCTGATCAAAATCTCTTGGCACCGCTGACTCTTCCCCTATAACATCAATTATAAATCACAAACTAAATTATTTAATATTTAAATATTCTAAACCATGATTCACATCTTCTATGGGGTCCATCACCAGGTCCCCAAACATCTCAATTCCTCCAAATCTAGGGCAGTCGGGGTGGCCCGACTCCCACCCTTGTACCACCGGTCTATGTCGTCGCCAGCCGTGGCCGCAGCCACGCCGGCGACGATGGCCGGTCCCGGTGAAAGGACCAAAAGAAGGGAAGATCCCTCTCTCTTCATGGTTGGGAGTACACCTCCCCTCCTTCATTTTCTTTGGTCCAAGGGCAGCAACCATGGTGGCTGTGCCCTCTCCTTCCACCCGACAGCATCTCGGCCACCACTAGCCGAACCATCGCCGGCCGCCACTGTTGCAGTCACCGGCGATGGTGGCCGGCCGAGGGAAAGAGAGAAGTCTTCTTCTTCTTCCTCCCAAGAACCGGCAAAGGGTCCCCCCCTCCTCCATCATCAGCCGAAGACCCCCTGATGGTGGCTCGGCTCCCCCCACCCGCCAGCAACTACCTCACCGTCATCGCCGGCCGGCGGCCAACCGACGAGAGGAAGAGAAGGGGAGGACGGGATCACGAGGAAGGAGACCTCGGATCCACCATCCTCCATCACATACAAAGCCTAGAAACCCTCTCCGACCCTCACACAAACCCAACCAACCCCACCCGCCATGAATCCCGGCCAAATCTGGAAGAGAGAGGGGGTACCCTGTTTCGGACTCTTCTCCGACGATTCACCGGCCAAAACTTCACCCACGCCGTCCCAAATCCAGGAAATAAAACACAAAGGAAGGAACCATGCTTACCTCGGTCTGATGGGGATACTCCGGCGGCCTTTCCGGCGGAAAATCGGAGGAGGAAATCCGTGAGGGAGAGGTCTTCTTCACTCGATTTGTGGAGATTTTCGTAGAAGGGAGGAAGAGCTTTAAAGCTTCCTCCACAGCCGGCCGGTTCTCAGCTCCGGCGCTCGGTCTCCTCCGGCAATCGATCGCCTCTAACGCCGCCGCCCCCCCTTGCAACTCCCCTCTTCCACGATCGTGCCTAGGGCACGATCGTAATAAGGGGAATGGGCCCGGTAGGCACGATCGTAATAAGGGGAATGGGCCCGGTCTTTTCGGATTGGCCCGTCAACCCTTCCTTCTTTTTTTTTTTTTTCCTTTCTTTCTGGGTTTTCACAGTTAACCTCGACCAACTTCAGCCCTAATCAAATCCGACCCATGGCCATCCTTATGTGATCCGGATCAGCCAACATACATAACTCAAAATAAAAGTATTCATTTGGTCATTTGTAAATTGGAATTGAAAATAGGTCAACCTGAACCAACGCATTTTTTAAACAGGTGGGTAAAGGTTGGATTTTTTTTTTTTTTTTGAACCGAACCCTCTGACCCATTGTCTGGATATACAAGACTTTGTCTCCTCAACACGCTCAACCCAATATCTGCAACAGAGAGCTGATGTTAAAAATAGCCAACCGGTAGGCGATGTCAACATCTTGCAAGTTGCAGCTCAAGGCGGAAACCGTGCAATTCAAAACTCTTCTACTAATACAAGAATTCTAAGCTTGTCATAGCAAAAGCAACAAAAGGATAAACTTCTTAGACACTAATTTGTCAATAATGTGAAATAAAAAACAAGTAAAACTCACTTGTCTCGCCTCAGTCTACAAAATAAATTTCTTTTTTCATAAAGTTGGTTAAAGGGAAAAACTTCGACCTTTTTTACATACTTATTCCTCTTTAGCTGGCACCTATTCAACAGCATAGTTGAACAGTTCAGTCCAAATCTTTCCCATACATATTTAACCCATAGTTATTCCACTAATTCCAGCAACATGATTGTCTAGATCTCTTCACGCCTCTTGTAGTGCAAAACATGTATGAGACATATAATCATACAGAATAGGCAAAAACCATAAAGGGAAGCCTTACCACAAAACTTGCAGCCTCCATCTCATGAAGAGGAAAGAAGATTTTCAGATACTCATTGACAAAATGCAGGGATATTAACAACAATAGTAACACAGTATGCAACTCCCTGAACTTGATCTCATGAGAAGAGTTAGGAACAATGAATGCTGTGCCCCCGTACAGCTGTTTCAGTGAATTAGGAAACAACAATCTATGAGATTAATTTGTTGAGAAAAATGGGTGCTAATAAACCTCCAATGCAAACCAAAAGCCTCGATGTACAGCATGAATGTCAGATAAAGCTGCGAGAAAATGCTATTTTCAGGAGCTTGTTTTTTCCCCTCAGTTCACAGCAACCTCGGCTGACAGGTAATTGCCATGGGAATTCTCTGGACCACCTAATTTAGCTTTTGACAGCTTCAGCACTTGAACTGCTTCTTCTACTTTGGCAGCCAACGACTCTGGCGACTCCAAAAGCAGTAGCAATTCAGAGTTGTCCATCTCCAACAGCATCCCAGTAATTTTAGCAGCAAGATCAGGCTACACAATCAGAAATATCTTAGTTCAGCACCAAAGCAAAAGATTGATTTGCTTGCATTTTAGGGCAAACATCTGGAAATAAGAACAACCTTATGCTTCTGAACAAGGGGGAAGAGGTGCTCGCCAAGAATCTGCTTTTGTTGTTGTGGAGTAGCCGCTCCAAGCATGCTACTGAGAATCTCCATCTCTTGTGAGTTTGAAGCAGCAGATGGAACCATCAAACTATTGTCCATCTCATGCTGGTGTTCATTTGGCGCATACTTCATCTGCCCAGAGCGCTGCAAAAGCATAGCGAAAATAATTGGACATTAAAGAGAAAATAAAAGTGTCCTTAGGTGCAAAGCTCACATAAGGGGTTGCAACATAGACAACACTGTAGCATGCGAGTTCACATATATATGATGTAATACCCGGGCCCAAAAATCAACTAGGCTCAATACCCATTTGGGCCCATATTTGAGCATTGGGCCAGGACATCTAATGAGCTAACTAAGGCCCATGGTTGGCAGCCTATTTGATGGCTGCTACCTCATGCTCTGAGGATGGAGGTGACTAGGGCTAGCTGGGAATCAGAGGAGGGCCCAACTGTTAGGCCCTTCATGGGGGAAAGTGTGACACCTCACCCCAGCTAAAAGCGGTTACACCGCTTAAGAATGCCTAATTAAGCCATGTTACTGTACCTGGTTCTCCTTTAGGGCCTCAGGAACCCGTGAACCAGCAAAGGAGGTGTTGGAGTGGAGGCACCGAAGCAAGGGACACTGCAACCTCTTATAGAATCAAGGTAAATCCCTTCCGGCTACCTCTTATAAAAGAGAGGAAAATAAATTTTAAATGACTAATTTCATAAGCAAATCGTGCACAACATGAACTCTTTTCATTATGTATTGCCCCATACTAGTTTATGGCATAGATATCCTAAAACACAAGCTTGTGTACTACATAACATGGAGCACAAACATTGGCAAATTATACAAACATTGATGGTCAACTTGATGTTTAAACTCTTAAAGAACCCAATAAATCCATAAGGATTTGCTTAAAACATAACCCATTAATTAGTATTTTAGTATATTTTGTCATCACGATGGAACTCGTTTAACTGGAAGTATAGTTCCACCAACAAAATTGAATTTGATAGAAAATAAATGTTGCACAAAAGAATGCTAGTTTATTTCCATGTTCAATATCATGGTGCAGTCTGAAAAGCTATGGATAACAACAAATCTGCAAATGTGGATCTCTGTAGATCTCGGTACTTAAAATAAAATGAATACATTGTTATGACTCATGATTGTGTTTCTTGTAAACCTATTCATGGGTTGGGCCAGCTTTTCCCAAATGTCAACACTCATCACTATATAGTTAGGCCTGGGCCAGGCCCAGCCAGGCCTTCAAGCTTATCCAAGCTTAAGCTCAGCCCTTACTTGGGCCTTAAGCTTCAGGCCAGGCCTCAGATTTCGTGTAAATTTTTAATTTTATAAAAATACTAAACTATAATTAAAAATATTTTTAAAAATATTAAATATAAATAATTAAATACTGTTAACAACCTACAACATATCTATTAAGTCTAAAAATACATTAAATAAACAAATAATACAACAAAAATAAAAAAACCATGCCAGGCTGGGCTCGGGTCAAGCTGTAATCCCCAAGCCCAAGACTGGCTCTTTTACTACACAGGCCTATTTTCTAAGCCCAATACAACAAAAATAAAAAAATCATGCCAGGCTGGGCTCAGGTCAGGCTGTAATCCCCAAGCCCAAGATTGGCTCTTTTACTACACAGGCCTATTTTCCAAGCCCAATCCAGCCCGCCAAACCTAAAACTTTGGCCCAAGCCTACCTAAAAGGCTCCATGCTCAAGCAAGCTTGGTGGGTCACTCGAGTCTTGAACAAGCTCTAGTTTCACGGTATTCAGTATGTGAAAAAGTAATTTGATCACATTTGAAGCAAGAAATAAAGGGAATAGCATCATAAAACCTTAAACATAGGGGTGATCCCAAGATTCTAAGAAATATCAACTATATCTAGACTTCCAGAAAAAACACCTAGATAAGGTTTATTGTCTTGGTACCGGACCCCATACAAGTACCATCCTATTACAGTATCGGTATACAATACGGTATGAGACGGCGAGACATACTGAGTATCCGTTTGGTATCAGTACTGTAAGCCGATCAGTACAACAAACCTTGCATCTAGACTTTCGAGAAATCATACAAATAGTTTGTTTCCTTAATAAAAAAGAAATGCAAGAGATTCCAAATATGGTTAATATACCATATGTAGTCTTATGTTTAGGTTTTGATATCATTAGAATAAAATCAAAACTAGAAGTTAGCTTTCTAACAAATGGTCTTGCATCCTAAACAAGTGCCAAGTCATGCCCCTGGAAAAGCAACAAAATGTGATTATAAAAGTGAACAAAAAATAAATATAGCAGAAAATTGGAAAAAGGAAACCCAAAAAAATGAATTAAAACTAATACTACAACCCATCTACACCTTATACTATATCCAGTCTATATACCTTCTTATTGATCCACTCTTGCTCCACAATCTTATCACCATGCTTTGATCATAAAGGCCAAAAACATGATATTTGCAATAGCAAAAACACTTTGTCAACATACTGGATTGCAATTTTGATCGACCTTGGAGAACAAGAAATCATGGATCACCATATAGTTAAAGTGCCATCAAAATCAACTGGTGATAAGGGATTTCCCTTTTGAAAGCCAATTCATGTTAGAGGCTCATCTTACAAACTTATAATGCACAGTACTTGTTAAGCTAGTGACTTCCATGGTCAATGGCAAGATATTAACACCAACAATTTATTCAATGGATTATTGCAAGTCAATATTCAACTTATGGATCTTCGTCTTTAGATACATTTGGCCATTGTAATGAGTTTCCATGCTCACATTTTCAGGAATTCTATGGACAAAAATATACATCAAAATATATAAAGTAAAATGATGAAAAAGTTGAAAGAGTAAGGAAAAATAGAGTTGATCAAGAAAATAAGTTCCAAAAATATTATTTATTTTCAATGTTTAAATGTACCATTTCAGCGGTTTTACAATGAGCAAATCATAAAATTATTTATAAAAAATATTATAAACTGAGGTCTTGACTGTGTAGCCAAAGCTTCCTCTTTAAAAATAAGTGTGCGATGATTCATATCTTCTCAAAATTCACAAAATCAAAGTTTAATAATGCAATGTTCAATGCATTTCTAAGGAGGCCCCCACCATAGAAAGGTCTAGGGAGGATCAGATATATACAACCCTACCCTACATGCAAAGAGGCTATTTCTGCATTTCGGACCAATGACACACAGGTCACAATGGAGAAACCCTAATATTACACCAAGACTCAACATCAAAATATCAAAGTTTAATCTAGAATTTGTTTAGAATTGAATAAATGAAAAATATAATTGCGTAAATAACACTTATAAAATGAATTTGACTCTCATATGTCAGTTTCTTGAAAGCTTCCCAGCTCCAGATTCAGGTTAGTTTCATTTGAATTAGAATATTTTAGTTTAGAATTTTAGGGAAGCCTAAAATCATGCATGCAATCCAACCTTCTTCACAAGCTTCAAATGAGACAATACATTGAGAAAATATTTGTGTGTAAAGAATGATATATAACTGCTTCTTAGATTGTCAAGAATCTCCAATGTGTAGTACAACCAAATTTCCCAATTCAGTAGCATAATGTTCAGAATTTAGTCGAACCCAATTTAATAAGAAATGATCTAGAAAATAAATTTACATGGTTGATCAAGCCTCTTCTTTATTTTGATCAAAGTTTTCAACTGAAGATGGGAAAGAGACCACTCAAAAGAGAGAGATTCTAGATGAAAGGAGGTAATAGGAGAAAAGCCCCTTAGCTTTTTATCCAAATATCATTTACCACTAATATGCAAACACCAGGAGGTGGAGCCTATTGTCTCCATTTCTTTGCCCCCTGTGGCTCATCCCACGAATTTCCTGTTTGCACCTTTACAGCCACTCCCATCTATGATAAATATACTCCATATATCCAGTTTTCTCTTTAAGGGAGAGAAACAAGAGAAGCTTACCAGCCAAAAAGTAGAGGACACATTTATCATATTAGATGAAAAACAAAAGAATCCTTAGTCAAATAGGATCATAGCCATCCATGCCCCCCTAATGTACACATCATATGCCAGCGATCAGTCATAAATAATTCATCCTAGAGATGCCCTGCTAGGCTGAAATAACATAAACATGAAGAAACATTGACTATTTCTGGACCACCATCTAATCAAACAAAATAAGCTTTCTTATGGGGGGAAAAAGATTTTCCTTAGATAACTGATAGCGTAAACTTAATCATGCATTTTGACTATAAGATGAATTACAAATCCCATAATGAATTGATTAGCAAAAACTCACAAGTTTTAGATGACTGGTCTCACAACTTGCATTTTGACTGCAATTCTTGTGATAGATCATTGAATTTTGAGCATGGACACCAACAGTCATGGATGAGATCATTCTTGATGAACCATTGGATGAAATATATAATGGATCCTTCAAAGCAAGATGACACTATTGTGTGATAAAGCAAATCAATGACCAAGCAGTGATGGATCCTTTCCACAATGATATCTCTTGATGGAATTTTTCTTTTCTAAGACAAAAAAAGAAAAAACTTGTGATATTGTGATGAAAGTTCCTCATGCAAACTAACAAATAGATCTAATGTAGACTGCCTCCTCGTATATTCATTGTCATCCTGCTAGTCTTTTCTTTTTGAGAAAAACCATCCTGTGGTTCATTGACTAATCAACTGAAGACTTACTTGCATAGAATTTGCATGATGGGTCTGCTAGCATTAATTTATAAAGGGACAAATTTCCAATGTCTAATCATCAGGACTAACATTAACCATTTGTTATTCAATAACCATATTTGTCTTAATTGTGTCCTTTTTCTCTGATGCAGGTTAATTGTATCCTTGACAATGCAATTTATAACAACTGCATCAATAACCTAAACTCAGCAAAACCCGCCTTTCACAAGCTCTAGAATTGAACTTTGTAACCTGAGACAGTCTTCCCTATCCAATTTATGTCATGAAGCAATTTCCTAAAACATCAAGGATCTCAGATCTCCACTGCCAAAGTATTAGATTTGCAAAGCTATTACTGTTTTACCATAAGAATCAGGAAATACTATATACCAAATGATCTTGCAACCAAATCTCTTTGTATATTAAATCTGATCATTTTAACTTTCTAACCATATTTTCTGGTGGTAGGAAAATAATTACAGGGAACAGATATATAATATTAGAAAGATAAGAAGAAATAAGGTAAGAGGCATAAATCTTCTATTTCCCATTCAACATTCACCATAGACTCAAAATGGACTCTTTCCTACATATACAGGCCATCTGCTTAGGCTTTAAGAAAAATTAACCAAACTAGTCCTTTCATATAATCAAATAAATCTCAAGTTGACTAAAATGTATATATCCAGAACCTTCATAAGACTTGTATAATCTTACTTTCAGGTTCTCGAGCTGATTTTGGCACAAATGATGACTTAATGAGAAAAATCTGATACTATAAAAGCAGTGTTGTATGAAGTGCATGAATCATGGTATGTCGAACCGGCCCATACCGACCAGTACAAACCGGTCCGGCCAGCTACCAGTACGCCGGAGCCATGGAAACCAGTACAAACCGGTTCCGTGCCGGAGACGAAGAAGACGAAGAAGACGAAGAAAAAAAGAGAGAGCGCAGGGAAGAGAGAGAGGGAGACCACCTGTGGCCACCATCGGAGAGCTGCGGAGGGGTGGCAGAGGCCGGTGGGGGCGGCAGAGCCCGGCGGGGGGCGGGGGAACCCGCGAGGGTGCAGCGGAGGCCTCCCCCTCCCTCTCTTCCCCGTGCTCTCTCTCGTTCTCTTCTTCTTCTCCGGCTCCGGCGGGGAAGAGCTTTCCGGTTCATACCGCCCGATTTCGGTACAAACCAGAACCGTACCGGTCTGGTAGGCAACCGGTACGCCTACCGGACCCGGTACGGCAAACCTTGGCATGAATACTTGATCAATATGTACCTGTTGAATTATTCCCCAAAAGAGGAAACATATCCAAAGAAACCAAGAAAAAAGAATGGAAAGTAAAGAAAACAACACTAGGAGTGTAAATAAAAAAAATGAAAGGAGGTCATTTTTTTCTTTCCAATTAAATGCTAGATGACGTCAAATTATGAGAAGGAATTGACTCCATAAAACTATTTTCATTTCATCCAATGCACGAATTACTCTATTACTTGATTGTTAATTTTCCTTTTATATAAAACTACACTTTATAGGTAGCTCCATTTAAGCATTTAAATACAGTAAAAGTATTGAAGTACTGCAATGCACACTAGCAACCCAGATGAGGAAAACATGTCTTCATCTACCACTCAAAAAAACTAAGAGAGAAAAATCAATTTACCCCTTGAGCAGTGTAGAATGATGCGTATTTTGAGGATAGAGACATGGTAGTCAATCAAAATACACCTTGCTATGAAATAAGCCAGCATTCTTAGCCATCTGTATTCTAAATCATCATCATAGTGCCAGTCACCCTCTAACTCACACCTTGTTGCCAGTTTTGCCCACATTCTAATTTCACTAAATGACAGACCATGAAGTGTGGATCAATTAAACCAACTCCAATGGCACAGATGCCATTTTTTCCTTGTGATCAAAGATAACAAAGAGATATGTGATTGTCTGACATCAAATTCCAAAAAAATAAAAACAAAAACACAACTAAAATCTATAGTGCATCAAAACCATCAAAATATTTATGTACGGCGCTACATATGACATGATGTTCAATCTTGTATGATATCTTGTAACTTTCATGTGATAATGGCATCAGCTTACTCCAATAGAATAAGAAATGCTTCAAAAGAAGAAGTACACATATAATAACAAGCAAGATACAAAATTTATACATGAAAAATAATTTCTGGTGTATGAAACTTGCCTGGTGACTATTAAAGTCTTTCAGTGGACCCAGAGAGCGGTCTGGTTGCTGTAAATGAGGAATATGTGGAATGGACTGGCCAGATTGAGAAAGCATGTGCCCGTTCATCTGGCCTCTGCTTTGTCTATGTTGCCTTTGAGAATTTGGAAACTACAAAGACAATATTGTAAATATAAATGCACTATTGAATAGTTTCAACCTAACTACAATTTTAATAAACTAAAACATGTCCGTCATGTGCCAATAGTTTCATTCCAAAAAAAAAAGAAAGTAATAAATACCACTGGAAGCTTCGTTGGTTGGAAAGGTGGCCTTGATGCAGAAACAAAACCACTTGGCCTCCATCCTGGTCTGGGTCCCAAGGTTTGATACATAAGACCCTGACGGGGAGGAATTTGTGAGACTACACCAGGTGCAGAGTAGTAAAGAGGATAACCAGCAGGGATAACTGTAGACAGTGATCCTGCTAATCCTACCATATGTTGAGCAAACTGAGGCTGCAACTGTGCTTTCCTATCCTCTTTCCTTTGTGCAATTGCAACATATAAGGGCTTCCGGTGGAACATGCATCCTGCAAGAAATCCATGCGGAACATAATCTTTGAAGGCTAATGGAAGCCACATCTATTTTTAACAAAACTGCAGAAGAAATAAAATTACCATGCAGAGTGTTTACAGCTTTGCTGGCTTCCTCTGGTTTGCTATAGCATACAAATCCAAACCCTTTGCTGATTCCTTTATCATCATGCATAACTTTTGCAGATAAGATATTGCCACACTGACTGAAGTGTTCTCGCAGAGCATATTCATCAACATCATCATCAATATTCTTTACATATACATTTGAAGCCTAAACAGGGAAGAGGTAAATTTAGTAAAGGAACAATCACTAGAAGCTTCAGGAAAGATGATATTCCAGCGAAGCAGCCCAGGGCATGGGAATAAGGAGAACTACCATATTTTTCCTGAGCTGTTTCTCGCGCTTTTCTTCAAATAAATGCCGTAAAATTTCTTGGCGTTCTTCCTTCTTCTGGGCCCTTCCCACATAAAGGGTTTTTGATGCTAATCAGCAAAAAATAGATTATGAGAACATATGGAATTAGACATCAAGAGAATATTTGCAATACTATATTCTTGAGTGAAAATTTGTAAACCAATTGTCAAGGATGAGAAACCCTCACTCTTACCAAGCTGAGCTCCATTCATTGCCTCCATTGCTCTTCTGGCATTATCAGGGTTTTCAAAGTTTACAAACCCAAACCCCTTCGAGTTACCTTCAGCATCTTTTGCAATAACCACATTTTTTATTTTGCCAAATTCAGAGAACTTCAGCTGAATAAGTTCCACTGTTATGTCGTCATCCAGGTTCTTCATATATAGATTAGTATATTTTGGTTCAGAGTCTGGTAAAGTGCGCTCACTCTTTTTGATGAAGTTACCAACATATCTATGTTACATATAATCAGTATTTAGTAAGAGAAAAAGAGATTCATGTGTTGATAGTATGAAAATGAGTAAGAAACAAAACTATTAAATAGAGTTAGCTAATCTAATTGGTGAAATATAACCATGAAATTAGCACTTCACACGAAGCAACTTTTAGATAAAAATAAACATGTCATAACAAGCATAAAAGAAGGGGTGGAAAGGTATTTCAATACATTTTCTTGCCATCAATAATGGATCCATTGAGTTTCTCAATGGCAGAATTTGCACATTCTTCAGAGTCGAACTGAACAAACCCATATCCTTTGCTCTTGCCATCTTGCATTGTAACAACCTTGTAAGACAAAATATTTCCAAATTTTCCAAACATTTTGTGAAGCCTCATACTGTCAATGGAGTCAGAAAGGTTCTGCAGGTAAAGAACCAAACTCACATCACATTCCAATGGTAAAAACGGGCATCCCAAGCTAGTCTTTTCGACTGTACCTTCACAAACAGATTACCAATCCCACTGTTCCTTGCATCTGGGTGTCGATGAGACCACATAATTCTAATTGGTTTTCCATTTAATGAGGCATGATTCATTTTCTTGATAGCTTGCGAGGCTGCCCAAAGATACCAAGAACAAAAGATTCCAACATGTACTCAAAACAAAAAAAAATAATAAAAAAAAATCATACTACAGATGTAGAACAAAATCCCAAGTAAAAACTGAGGCAGAGAAAAAATTCATGATGCATGTTACAGTTCTATTTATACAGCCTTTACTATGTTTCTGGATAAAAACGTTTAGTTCTAAACTTAGTTGTAATTCAGTTGATTCAGTTAAGTTTGTTAAGCTTCAGTTAGAACTGTTAGAGTCAGTTAGAAATACTGTTATACTGTTGCATCAGTTACTCGGTGGTTAATGAGGGTAAACAGAGTAGTAAAACAGAGGAGAGGTAGAAGAATTTTTGTATTCAGCTCTTGTATTCTGAGTTTAGAATTCTTGCATTCAGTTCTTGTATTCTGAGAACAGAAGAGAATGACAACGCTTTTGCTCTCAATCTTCTTGTGACAATTATCTTTTCTCGTCTTCATTCTTTAATCAAATTCTCTTACTCTCGATCTTCATCCCTGTTCTTGTTATTCTACTTTGTCATTCAGCAACTATTGACAATGCAAGATAAACAAATAAAAACTTACTATGGCATACGAATAAGCACGGATTCCTCAGCAGAATGAGATGAATATCATTTAAAAGGTAAACAAAAAGTCCAAAGACAAGGGAAAACTACCATAAATAAATTGGATAATTATAAACCAGATGCCAGAAGCAAATTAGATCCCCTAGAGAACACGATAGCTAAAAATAAACTATAAATCCAGCAAGGCCCAAAAAGATATTCTGTACCTATCAATAAAAGAATAACTTAAAATGGATGAGAAGAAATATATAATGATGATGAGGTAAAGGATGTTTACAAAAAAAAAAAAAAATTGCATCTCGAATCAAACGAAATTACACATCATGAAAAAGACTGTTGGAAGAATTCAACCAAGAGCCAATAAATCATGGAGGATTAGATCCAACTCGAATAAATTAAAACCGAAGAATCCCAACAGCATCAGAAACAAAATAGAAACTAAATTCTATTATCAAGAACAAAAAGTTAAAGGAATCCAAATCACTCCGAACACGAAACAAGATCAATCGATAACAAAAGGCAATAGAAGAAAGAAATCGATAAACAGAGAAAGAAAACATCCGCGAGAGAGAGAGGTCGGATTTCGATCCGATTCAGTGATGCAACGCATACCGTCCTGGGATGAAATGTAGTTGACGTAGCCATAACCGAGGGATCGGCCGGAGACGGTGTCGCGGCAGACGCGGACGGACGTGACGGCGCCCACCGAAGAGAAGAGATCGAAGAGATGGCTGTCCGTCACGTCCGGGTGGAGGTCCCCCACGTACAGCGCCGGCGACGGCACGGTCGGAACCACCGCCATCAGAGAGAGGAGAGAGAGGAAAGAAAGATCTATTGACAGAAGAAGAGAAGAGAGATAGAGAAAATGGGCCTCGCTCGCTCGCTTATAGTCGTTGTTCAGTGGATTCTTGAATTAGGATTAAGCTTCGATCGGGGGCGGGCCGAGGGAGAGACAGAGAGAGAGGTGGGTGGATTTGCATGGGGCGCGGGAGTTTGGAGAGGGGAAAAGGGGTTATATAATTAACAATAATTAATGCATTCCGACATACACGGGGACGGAAACCTGGGGTGACCGTGACCAGGTCCACTTCACTGGCCACCTCCCTCGCACTCTCGCCGGCTCTTTTACCTCTAAATAAAATTATGGGGCCCAATCGTGCCACCCTTACGAATCTCCATGCAGCACGTGGCAATCGTTTTTTTTTTTTTTTTTGTTAATCGAGGGTTGGGCACCAAATATTTTTATTTCCAGTTTTACTCTTCCCGGGCCTGCATCACCGTTAGAAGAAGGTGACGAAGCCCCAGTGTTCCGAGAGACAATTAGCTCAGTGCTGTAGGACATGATCCTCCCATCCACCTAATAAAAAAAAAAATTGTTAACGAAGTGCAATTACCTTACGACTGATATACGCGCAATGCGTAAGCCATCTGATGTGGGGCCTTGTGAATGGCCAAATGTTTGCAAATTACACCAATTCTCTTCTGCCACCTACGACTGAGCGAGATAGCGGTGTGGCAGGGGATCAACCTCTCTCTCTCTCTCTCTCTCTCTCTCTCTCTCTCTGTGTGTGTGTGTGTGTGTGTGTGTGTGTGTGTGTGTGTGTGAAAGAAACAATGCTCAAGTTTCAATGCATATCGAAGTTATATAAATATATTAAACAAAATTGAGGGGGTTTGGTTTTCTTATGGCATACAGTGTTTAATTATCCCCTAGAACTTTAAGTGGTATTTTGTTTTATTCAAAATATATTGATTTAATGAGCACTAGATTCACTACAAAAGAAGCAGTTTTTTCCGGCGCTTTGCAGAGCTTTTACCGACGCTTATACGCGTCGGAAATTTTCCTCCCCACGCGACCAAAAGCGTGACAAAATCGTCGGGCAGGTGGGCGTGGAAGTTTTTCGTTCCGACGCGTGTCGTCAGCGTCGGCAGATAACCCGACGCTTTTAAACGCGTCGGCAAAGGCAATGTTTCCGACACTTTTATGCGTCGGTCTATTACCGACGCTTTTAAGCGTCGGTAGTTCTTGCATTACCGATGCTTTTGTCCTTCGGTGTACCTGTGCCGGGAGAGTTATTTCCGACGCTTTTATGCGTCGGTCTATTACCGACGCTTTTAAGCGTCGGTAGTTCTTGTATTACCGATGCTTCTGTGCTTCGGTGTACCTGTGCCGGGAGAGTTATTTCCGACGCTTTTATGCGTCGGTCTATTACCGACGCTTTTAAGCGTCGGTAGTTCTTGTATTACCGATACTTTTGTGCTTCGGTATACCTGTGCCGGGAGAGTTATTGCCGACGCTTTTAAGCGTCGGCAATAGCATTTTTTTTTTTTACAAATTCGTAGAAACAAATGTTAAACCTGTATACAAAATTCTTTGAGCCCTTCTTTGGCTTCTTTTTCAGAACCTGTATACATTAGTTCATAAATGCCCATTTTTTAAGTTCCATATAGCTGCATTGGAGATCAAAGACTGCAAGGAAAGAAAAGAAAAGCTGTTCATCCATTCCAGCTGAATTGATTTTGGAATCGTTCATGTAAAAATTTGATTCAATTATAAGAGAGATAACGTCAGTGAGAAGGAATTTTGATACGAATATTACCACAATCAACATAATGCCTTCCCTCTACAAATTCAACAACAACACAACATTGATTTCATTTCCTTGGTATTGGTTACAGACAGACAATGTTAGAAGCCTAATAGTCATTAAATATGCCATAACGGCTGCAGCAACGGGTAATCATATGGAGCAAGAGGATGCACAGTAGTTGCCAGGTTGCTTAACCATAGCTCAAGCGCGAGTCTGAAGGACGCATCTAGGTCTGGCGACGGGAATCCCAATCTCACATGAATTAACCCTTGCAGCAAAATGAAGAGAGCAAATTGACTCCCCGACAGACGATGATTCCGGGGAGATGTTGACCACATATTCATCCAAATATTCATCCAACTGACCACATATCAACTCCAGTTGAGTAGTGTGTGGTTCCCAGCAGAACCTCAGGAGCTCTATACCAAAGTGTGACAATCTACAAACAAAAAAGAATCTAATTCAGCAGAGACCAACTAACAAGCATAAGTAAACAAATGTATCATAGTCAGCCAACGCAGCTAAGAAAAATATCAAAACTAGGTTGAAGTTGATTTCTTGATAAGAAAAAGTTATAAAGGCTGATAATGCAAGACCTCGTGGGTGTAGCTCTTAAGAGGGATGGTAAAGGTTCTTCCTAGCCCAAGATCAGCAATCTTCAAGATGCCTTTCTCTTTGTCAACCAAAAGATTTTGAGGTTTCAAATCCCTGTTTTCATGGTATAACATCATATAGCAGATAATTCCTGCTTGACATATTTGGAAACCGAATCGAGATGAGAATACAACCTGTGAAGCACACCATGGCTATGACAATGGGCAACTCCTTTGCACAACTGATATAGAAAGCTCTGCTTTGGAAAAAAAAAAATGAATCAGTCTGACATGCACAGATCCCAGAAGGGAGGAAAAAGAATAAAAAAATATTCATTGAAATTGCTGCAATGGCCGAAAATTAACTGAAACTCCAAAGAGGAAAACATAACCTTTAAAAGCTAGAATTTGTAAGAATTTCACCGCACATTGTTAAAAGTCATACCATGTTATGGCAGAGAACCAAAAATCTGGAGAAAAAGTATACATTCACAAAACCCGGAATAGGGACGGCACCTCAAAGTTATTCCCATAAGAAACACTCATCTTTTCAGCCACTCAAAAATCTGGAGAATTTCTCTCACTCAAAAAAGAGTGTTAAGTTTTCATATATAAACTAGCTTTGCATCAATAAGTAAATACATGCAGCATCAAGATTTAATCATAGTAAATTATAAATGGGTGTTAAACCTTAAATTTCTTCTTCAGCAAGTTCTTGCTCCAAAAATCTCCTTTTGCAAGCTTGTGCTCCAAAGCTGCTGGTGCTTTCTATGCAATTTCTTGACTCTCAGGTGCCCAAAAAGCTGCTGGCAGTTTTTTCACTAATACCAGTAACCTGTATGTGCAGTATCAACTTTTCAGCAGCCTAAGATTTTACATGTAATGTGACAGCAAATTGAATTAAAAAAGCTGTTACTAATGATCATGCAATCTATTATTTTCCTACACATTACCAAAAGATTTGTACATTAGAACTAAAACAAGCAGGCTGAAAAAGACTGCAAACACATTGATGTCATCGGCATTTCAAGGTCAACATAAAGCAAAATCAGGTGGTTTCGGATTGCATCTCATACAGAGATATTTAGATCTTTTGCATAACTAACAAAAAAAAATCAGGTTATATCCATCTGAACAATCAAGTTTAGGGAAACTTATTTAACTCAATGATATATGATAAAAAAATAGTAAATTTTAGGTTTAACTTTATCTTAATGAATGAGAATAAAGGAGGAAGAACCACTTATGCATTTTATTAATTGTAATTCCAGCATCCGTTGCTTTCTCTATAGATCAGGAATTGGATACTTTCTGATATAGATGGGCATTTTACATTTCCAAAATCACATTGGGCACACATATGCATCTGATAAATTCAAGAAAAGACCAAGCTTCAAAAATGATAAACTATAATTTCATCCATATATAATTATGTATACTTTGCAACACCTTCAATTGAATATGCCAAGTATTGCAATCTTGAATACAAACCCAGGCAGCATGCTCTTAAGAGAGCAGATTTGCTATAATGACAACTCTAGACATTACGCTTTACCAATGCTATGAATTATTTAAAAAACAAAAAAAAAAAAAGTCGAAGCCTTTAGAAGGTCAAAACCAAGTAATATAATTTTACAATATCTACTGATCTTAATGAGAGCCAGAACAAGCAAAATTTAGACCACATTATAAGCTGATATATAACAGTCCAAGACCAGTGGCAAATAAGAGAGAGATGGGTCATAGATTTCATTTTCATGCTTCCATAAAAGAAATCCCACTTAGGATCCCATTTTCCATGCGAGCGTCGAGCGACGACAATAGGTCTTCGGATCATAGGCACCATGTCTCCTTCTTTGAACGATCTGGACCTGCTTATCGAAAGCCTGAGCCATGTATGAATGGTAGAACGATTCCATGAGAAATTTACAGGTCTTTTACACAAGCAAAAAAAAATCCAATCTTATCATGCAAGTATATGTTCTATAAATTCAACCCTGGATAGTTGGAAAAAAGTTGAAAGATCATGGTTGCAGCTCTCAGGCAACTAGGTGATCCATTAACCAATTACATGAAACTTAACTCGAACCCCTATGATAACCAAGCATAAGTCATACAACCCTTCCTAATTCAAGCACTAAGTGCCAATGAACCTACAGAACAAGCAACCATCCAACCACATAACGAGAATGCTGATAATGTTATCTGCATTTTAAAATAGCTTTTGAATTCGGAAAGCACCAAGTAAGAACTATCCGTATTTGTCAAAAAGCCTCGGCAACCCTAGGCGATGGACCATCCTATAGCCTAGGCAATACAAGCGATTAGGCGACTGCCCAGACAAAAAAAAAGGGGACAAAATTTATAGAATAACCTATATGTATTTCAATTATTAATTAAACCTTCACTTCTCAATAAACTATCTATACAACATGATTCAAAAATACAATGGTAATAATTAACGTATGATTTCTATTTAGGACATAATACTCAAAGATCATCACAATTTTATTCTTTTGATCCAAAATTATAGAAGACAAGCATATAAAGCCACCGCTGTTTTAGCAACATATAGTAATAATATTAATTATACTTGATGTTACTACTCCAACAATAGTAGTAACACTAGTACGTTTCCACTTACCACTATGATTACAGCAGTAACACTAGCATGTCACCACGGTAAATTACGAAAACAAAGCATAACACAAGCAACAAACTGTAAACACATGAAATAAATATTTCTCGTTTTTTTTCAAAATGCAGAAACGAAGCCAAGATAAAAATTAATCCATCATCAATCAATAGAAAAGTTCGCAAAGACATATTCTCCAAATAACAACTACTATAACTCCAAAGGGTTAAAAACAGAAACAAAAAAAACCGGAGAGAGGGAGAGAGAAGGAAACAGATAGAATTACTGATTGGTGCAAAACGGGGGGAGAAGCCCCTGAGATTAGAACTATCAACGCACATAGAGATCCCAATGCTCCAATAGCAGGGCCTCAAAAGATCAATTACAGAAGATCCCCCAACCCATTCTCTGTGCTGAGAAGAGGAGTGAGAAGCTCTGATTAACAGAGCATTCCTCAGGAAGAGAGAAAGTGACAGAGAACAGGAAGAGAATGCAAGCGAAGAGAGCAAACGAAAATATGAGATTGAAAGCATCAAGAATTCACCCCGAACGAGATAGAAAGATAGAACTAGAAGACGAAGTCAATTTACCAGGAAGTAGAGGAGCGCGACCTCGATCGCCCGCCGACGAGCTTTTCTCCGACGGCAAGCTAGCGATCAAGCCGGCGATTAAGACAGCAAGCCGATATCCGATCGGTAGAAGGAACGGGGACCCGACGAGGGAGACGCCGGCGGAGATCGAGACGGAGATCTCCGGATCGCCGGAGCCCTAGCCGAGGAGGAGAGCGGTGCGTTAAAGCGAAAGGGTTCCGATAGCAGGGCACCAGATCGGAAAAGAGCTCTCGAGAGAAAATAACACTTAAATAAGCTCGATCAAGGCTTATACAAAAGAAGAGGAGAAGGAGCGTGTTGAGGAAGGAGGAGAAGGAGGAGAACAAGCGAGACGGAGGGAGAGAATGGAGTAGGAGAAACTACCTCGGGCGGAGCGCGCGTTGGGGTCGGTCGGTCGACGCCGGAGAGGAGGTAGGCCTTCTGGAACGTGGCCGTTGGCGTCAAGGAAGTCCGATTCGTGGCTTTCAGCCGCCGGAGAGGAGGGAGATGGGGGCAGCGCCGGAGACGAAGGCAAGGGCAGCGCCGGAGACGAAGGCAAGGGGTATCGGGAGTAGCTAGGGCAAGAATGCGGGCTTGGGGTCGGGCGCTGCGTATTAAGGGGGCCTTGGCGACGCTTATAAGCGTCGTTTTAGCCTCAAGTCTACGACGACGCGTTTAAGCGTCGTCCAATGCTTCAAATTTCCCACGCTCCCCAAGAGCGTCGGAAAAGGTTGGCGCGGGAGCAGGAAATGCCGACGCTTTCCCTTAGCGTCGGCATTTAAGCGTCGGCTTTTCACACTTTTACTGTAGTGATTCCTAGGCAATCAGCATATACAATATTTGAAATAGATCTATAAATGCTTTGGACGTGGTAAATTATTATGAATGTGGTGATTCATCAATTTGGAAGTCCCAATATGTAGGTACGTACGTATGTACGTACACACACACACACATATATATATATAACGACTATAATAAGGTACACCTAGAACATAACAAAATCATTCAATTAATTTGATATTTAGAACATTATGAATTAATTATTAGCATTATCTCTTAACAAAGTTAATATAAAAAAAAGTCAATAAAATTAACCATTACCAACGGGGCTTTGTATAATAAACACAAAAAATCAATATAAAGTAATCGAGCAATCAAATTTATTATAACTCATGTTTGTAAAGAAAGTTTTATCAAAGATAGTACGCTCGAATGCTTTATGCAACATAGAATTTTAGTAAGAAATGAATGATTAGTTTTAGATAAATGTTAGTAGGCCAATGACGTGTTAATATCCCATTAACAGTTTGTTAACATTAAACAAACTAACTAGGAACCATAAGTGCATCTACATAAATTGACTATGTATTTTGTGTTAAATCTTTGGAAAAGCATAACTAATTGAAAATCAATAATAGACCATTCATATTAAAAATTCAAATCATTCATTGTGAAATACACTACAACAAATGCTCGAGAATTAAAAATTATGTATTTTTGTGATCTCTTATCTAGACATCAAGTGGGTGAAAAAATGAACAGTTTTAATACTAGATACTATTTTTTTACTATGACCTAATCATTAAAACCTAGTGAATAATCTATCTATATCTTAAAATGTATTGATCATAATTAGTATAGTAACAATCAATATATAGCATATTCTATTAATTTATAGGATAAATTATGGTGTTAGTCCTCAAAGTTTAGGTCAGATTTTTAATAAGTCCCAAACTTCAAAGAGCTCAAATTTGGTCCCTACTATTTTGCCAATATTTTATTATCATCCTTCCCCCGATTCCAGCCACTCTCCTACCAGAAATCTCTACTTGCATTTACTGATGATTACATGGCCGATTACGTGGCATAAACTACTTAGATAATTATGTAGCCAATTGGTGATGATGTGCCATTATATTCTTGTTAGCACCACTGTTAGCATATGGGTGATGTTATGGCATAATAGATGAAAATTTTTTATTTTGATGATGTGGTATATAGGCGATGTATCATATGGGTGATGATACAACACATCGCACGTGTTGTAGTAGAATTTTCTGCCCAAAAGTTGAGTACCACATCATCACTCATACACCACCGTATCATCCATATATCATAAATTATATTTATCTTCCTCTAAGTTTAAAAATCTCTAATTAGGTTCTTCAAATTTTAAGTGTGATTTAATGTGGCCTTTCTAGCCAATTCTAGCCATAGTTTCTAACACGGAGAATGCTCGAAAACCTCTGATTAGGATCCATATGCCCCTCCTTCTTCCACCTCCTAGGCCTCTTCCCTATCGTCAACATCCAGCCCCCTCATCCTCCCCCTCCTTCTCGTCCTCCTCCTCCTTTATCCTCGAGATGACCCAACCCCCCATCCCCCCCTCCCCCACCTCCTCCTTTACCCTCGACAATGATCGAGCTCCCCACCCTCATGACGATCCAAGCCCTTTGCTTCCTCCTCATGCAGACATCCTCCTTCTGTTTCGCCTTCATCATAGTGCTACGCCCACTCCACCCCAACCTTTTCCATTGGGTCCTTGCCCTTCATTCATCGTTAAACTCGCTGCTCAAGCCTATTGTCAACTTCTCCCACTCGAGATTGCAATCATGCTGCCTTCCTCCTTCTAATTAGAGATTTTTAGATTATAAGGACCAGATAAATATATTTGCGAAACTTAGAGGACCTAAAATATAATTCATAGTATAAGGGTGATGATGTGTTATATAGGATATGATATGGTATATAGGTGATGATGTGATACTCAGCTACTGAATATTTTAGACTAAAAGACCCACTAGGCATGTGCTATATGCTATATCATCACTTATATGCTGTGTCATCACCCATATGCTGCATCATCAAAATAAAATTTTTTAGCTGTTATGCCATTATCATCACCTATATGTTGACAGCAGTGTCAATAAGAAAAAGAATGCCACATCATCATCAATGGGCCATGAAATCATCTATCTAAGTAATTTATACCACATTGTCAGCCACACCAATCACTGGTTAATGTCAACAAAAATTTCTAGTGATCATGCTACAAGAAATTCTAGCATCCACGACATTAATTTAACCATATTTCTAAAAAATATTAGGAAATTAGACTTTGCCGCAGTTTATGATAAAATGCTAGGTAGAAATTCATAGAATATTCTTACGTTCTCTATCGATAAATGAGAAATAAATTTTGAAGGCATGTTTAGCCTGCATAAATGAAAATATCAGCAATAAAATAATATTAATGCTAGCCAATCCTAAAAAGAGGCCTAGGAGGAGGAAGAGAAAGGAGGGGCATATGGATCCTAATCAGAGGTTCCTGAGCATTCTCGGTGTTAGAAACTATGTCGGCAACTTTTTTTTATCTCCCTAATGTTACCTTTAGAACTCATTTGGTTCATAGGAAGACAAAGGAAAGTATTGTCAACAAAAAATAGAGACATGCCTCATGTTTCATTAGAATTTTCAAAGGAGAGTTAGAAAAGTAGCTTTCCATGGGAATACATTTTTATATTTCATTGGAAAGAAAAATTCATGTGGGACATAAAAAAGTCACTTTTCCACCAGCTAGGAATTGGAGTTATTTTTTTCAAAAATGCTCTTAAGCTTCTAGATAGAATGTGGTAAGGTATTTTTCTTTATTAAGGGCATAACAAATATTTTATGTAACTTTCTTAAGAAAATAAATGCTCAACCAAACATAAGTTACTTTGGAATGTGCAACTTTTCAATGGTCAATCAAGTATGCAAAAAAATTCTTTTTACAAACCAAACAAGTCCTTAGTATTTCATAATATACTTACAATTTAATCTAATTAAAAAAATTTAAATAAATTAGCCATGCAACCTCTCATTCCTATTTTTTCGATCTTCCAGAACCAACCTTCCATCACATACAAATGCCATCTCAAATAAAAAAAAAACACGAAACTTCTATTGGGGTCGGGACACTCATCCTCCATGAAGGCAGATTGGGCTTCTGCTAGGATTGGGACTCCCATCCTCCATACATGCCATCTCAAAAAATAAAAAAATACTTTTTTTTGGTACAACGACTGCTCACACTGCTTTAGTATGAGTACAACCAACAGAGTCGAGGAAAAGGAGATGGACTAAGGGTGGAGGGGAGCAACACAGCATGCCCAAAGGACCTCTTTTGAGTGATGAGTAGCAAAGGAGGTGACCCTGTCTGCAGCCCTGTTTGCCTTCCGATACACATGAGCAATCTGAAATGAGTCACAGTCTCTCGCTATCTTGTGGATATCCTTGAGCAGTGGGTGGTCATCATCCCTCTACTCCTCATCCTGAATCCACTCAACCACCGTCACTGAGTCTCCTTCTAGGAAAATGTTATCAGTCCCTAGAATATGCCTCGCGAAGGTGATGCTCTCCCAAGCTACCCTGAGCTCCGCCGTGCGATGCCCTCCCGCAGCAATCAGTCTGAAATTATGATATCTGATCACAAAATCTATACCTCCTCTGTCTCCATCTGTTGACATGCTGTCGTCGAAATTCACCTTGAGATGGCTAGAGGGTGGGGGCTCCTAAGAGAAGCATAAATTCGGGCACTGTCGCAGTAAAGTGGGAGTCCCAGATGTTCCTAGCCATCCTGAAAGAAATTGCCATGGTGGTGTTGATGATCTCTGCAGTATGTAGAAGAGCTCTATCCACCATAGCCCTCGGGATGTCCTCCTACCTTCAAAAAAATGAGTATTTCTTTCCAGCCAGATGTGATAAGCCAAGTAAGCACAAGTGATACCCCACTCAGCAGAACTTGGTCTCCTCAAGGCCTCCCTCAGATGGCATAAAAGCTCCTCAGCCGACCCCATGGACCGTGGTATGGGAAATGATGCCCTTCTCCAAACTTGCACTGCTCAAGGGCAACTGAGAAGCACATGGCTGATAGACTCCTCCATGTCCAATTCCAGGATATACTTGGCTGCAAGTCTCACCGCTAGAATCTTTCACCTCACCGCCAATAAGTGCACACCCAATCCACCAAACCTCACCAGTCGACAATACCAAGTGGATGCCACCTCTGCCCTCCCTCCTACCCTAGATGAAGTTTCCGAATAGCTACTCCAGGGACCTCAGAGGCACCAACGGCATGATGGTGTTCGATAGTAGGCATATCGGTATCGAGCTGAGGATCGCCAGCACCAATGTCACTCTACTTGTGAGACCCTGGAACTGGGCCCGGTCCACTTGACTGGCCCAGTCCCAAGTTTTGGCCTCACGTGCGGCGCACGTGAGGCAACAGGATGGAGGGATCCATCCCGAAGAAGAAGGAGCCCCTGTTTTAGGGCTCCTTCTCCTTCTCCTTTGAGTCCACCGAAGGAGACCGCCACACCCAAGGAAGAAAGGGGGAGGGTCTTCTTCGCGTTTCCTGAGAGAGAGGAAGAGGGAGAGCCGAGAACACGGATGACCCTTTTTCCTTCATTGCCGCCGGAAAGGAAAGTCGTCGGACCTGCGTCGGGGCTGAGGTAAGGCCTTCTCCTCTTCCTCTCTTGGTGATTAGCCATGGTGTATGGGGGTTTTGAGCCGGCCGATCGCCGGATTTTGGCCCAAAACGGGATGCTCTGCTTCGGCTGTATGCTTTAGCCGTCGGCGTGTTCGCTACCGGGGGTGGTCGGGCTTGCTCCGCCGCCTCCTGCCGTCGTCGGGGCCGGCCACCATGGTTGCCCCGGAGTCCGACCGAGAGGGAAGAAGAAGAAGAAGGGGGGGTCACGGGACCCCCTGTTTCACCGAAGGAGAAGAGGGGGGAGTCGGGAGAGAAAAGAAGAAAGGAGAGAAAAAAAAAAGAAGGAAAAAGAAAAAGAAAAGAAGAAAAAGAAAAAAAATGAATAAGAGAGGGGGGTGGTTTACGGGTATGAACCCGCACTCGGGGTGCTAGGCACTTCTTGCAGGGCCACCCATGGGAGGATATTAAAAATTTAAGTCTTTGTATATATATATTGTGATGAATTTTAAAAGAAGAAAATGGTTTTTGAATATTAGGTTCTGCGAGGGATTTGCGGAATTAATTAGATTTATTGTGGATCGCGTTCGCAAGGTAAGTGATGTAACCTCTTTTCTAGATTTATCAGCAAACTATATATATGTTTCACGAATCGAATTATTCATGATTTCGAGTTTGATGCATGGATTATATGTGTATTTTAGAATATTATATGATTATGATTGAATGTATTTGCTTCTGATTTGAATTGTGTTTAATTGCTCTGACATTGTATCTTTTGGCTTGGAACACTAAACATAATATAAGAAAAGATTATGACTTGAAATAGATTCAGACTTGCAGTCGGGCTATGTTGAGGACCCTGCCAATGGGGGCTAATACATTGGTACCGCAAGAAGAATAGTCGGTGATATGACCCTACCACAGGAACATGTGGTCATAGTTCCTGGCTGTTGAGTTGAATCTGATAAATTGAAAGAAATTAAGATATGAACGACATTTGGTTTTGACATTGTATGTTTTTTTATATATAACTGAAATATGAAATAGAGAACAAGCTGAACTATCGACCTGGCTATGTTGAGGACCCCGCCAATGGGGGCAGATACGTTGGCAATTGACTGTCCTGAAGGACTCACCGCAAGAAGATTAGTCGGTGTTGATGACCCTGCCACAGGGAACATGTGGTCATAGTCCAGGATCGACATGATAAATTGAATATGTGAAAGAATCCTAAAACCGCGAAAAGAATCTTTTGAATTTAAGAAATATTTGACTTATACTTTGGAACTGCATATTTATTTATTTTTCATATATTATTGCTTGATTTATCTAGCTAGAGTGTTCATTACTTACTGGGCTGTCTAGCTCATTATACCATCTCTTGTTGTTTTACAGATTTCGAGAACTAGTCTATTGGGGATTCAAATTGGGAGAGCGACTAGAAGGATTGTGGCACAAGTTATCTTAGATTAGGGTTATTTAAGTTGATTTGTTATTATGGACATTTATTATGATTGGTGGACTTTTATTATTTTAAGAACTAGGTTTCTGCATGTTGGTAAATGATTATTCCGCTGCATATTTAGACTTGTGAGACATTATGACTTGAGTTAGTCAATGGAATAAGATTTCAATTTATTCTGTTAAATTATTTTGGAATTTCATAATTGAGGTGTTTGGTTTAGATGCCTTGCATGCTCGTGGGGAGAGTTTCCTACGGGTGTGCGGCGGTTGGCGCGACCCCCCAGCCCGCGATCTCGGGACGGGGGCGTGACAACTTAAGTGGTATCAGAGCTTAGGTTTAAGATTACTTGGGAATCATGATTAGTCATATCAGAGCTTAGCTTTTAGGATTCTAAGAATTTGTCGGAAAGCTTGAGAGATGGGGCAAGAAGACCAATATCTTTGTTTACTTTTGTTAGTGGTAAATTTGTGCTATCTTATCTGAATTTTGTGATACTGAAATCAAAATGCTAGCTAACTGTGTTTATAGCCAAATTATGAATAGACTATTTTGAGAGTTTTCTTGATGGAGTAATTTGTATTCCAAGATATTATTAATTGGATTTTGACTAAATTAAGTGAAAGAGTATTAGTCATGGAATATTATCATGCATTGTGATTATTTATTATTTAAGTGAACTTGTAAACTCAAAAATTGATATGGAGGTATACTATGATTTTGCTTAATTTTGAAGATAATTTTTTTAGAGGCAAATTAAGATCCATTTATATAAAGTTGTTTAAGATTTGGGCTATGAAACCTTTTTACAGTGCTTGATTAAAATATTTTTTGAGGATTGAAAACTGTATGTGGATCATGTATGAAACTCCTGTGTAGATGGAGAATATATTTGGGATAAAATTCTAGAATTATTCTTTGGCTTTACCGAGAATTTGAAATTTTAGATCTTTTCAAATTACAATATAGATTGGGATTTTGATTGGAAGTAATTTAGTAAATTATGAGAATACTGGTTGTTTAAATTATTTTAAGATGATCAACTGATGACCCAAAGATTGATTTAAAGATTGATTTTGATGATCACAAAATCTTGAAGTATAAATACTAATGTTTGTGTTGCAAGAAGAAAAATAATTTGTTTTGCAAGGAACATAGCAAGTTGGAAAAATACAAGAAGACCTCAAAAGCTCTCAAGAAAAGTTGGAAGAAAGCTACACTTTATAGGCCCAAGTTTCAAGTTCAAAGGATTCAAGTTGGAGGAGCAAATTCAAAGAAAGATTCAAAAGAATAGTCCTCGAGTCGACTCCTGGAAGTTCAAAGTCGACTCTGGCACTCTGGAGTTTCAAGGAACAGTGCTCGAGTCGACTCCGGGACTCTACGAGTCGACTCCGGGACTCTACGAGTCGACTCCGACTGAGAACAGACAAAAAGACAGAGAGTTGATTTTCAGCGCTACAGTGCTCGAGTCGACTCCAACTTCAGCGCTACAGTGCTCGAGTCGACTCCCAGCTACAGTGCCGGCAGACTACTATTCACGAGTCGACTCCTATTTCAGCCGAGTCGACTCCTGCTTCAGCCGAGTCGACTCCTGCTTCAGCCGAGTCGACTCTAGCACGCTGGGAGGCATAACAGCTAGTTTTTTCTTGACTCCAACGGCTCTATTTTTGTTTCTAACGGCTAGATTTTTGTTTCCACGCCATCTAAAGCTATAAAATCAAGAGGAGAGCTAGGGGAGAAGGTATGGAAGTGGGAGAGAACATTTAGGAAAGAGATTTCAAAGAGATTACAAGAGAAATCTTCCAAAAGCACAAAAGGGCCATTCAAAGTAAAAGAGAGAGAAGAAGAGCATCCAAGTGAATTCCAAAGCTTCTTCTCCAACTGCGTGCTGCCTCGGTGATCCTCTACTCCAAAATCAGAAGAGGGTCAAGTAAAGAAGAAGCCGAGGTCCTTCATCTACAAATTTGTTTGAGGGCTTCTTCTCTTTACTTTACTTGTTTATATTTGCTATATTTGCTTATTTGAGAAGCTTGTATTTGATTTAAACTCTTGTTCTAATATCTTGTAACTTGATTCAATCAAGGGATTGAATCAAGGGGTTAAGGTTTGTTGGTGAGCCAAAGGAAAAACCAACGTTGTAAGGTTGTGGTTGGTGAGCCTTTGGGAAAACCAACTGGGTTGATTGTGAACCCGGAAAACAATCGTTGTAAGGTTGTGGTTGGTGAGCCTTTGGGAAAACCAACTGGGTTTGATTGTGAACCCGGAAAAACAATCGGTTGGTTCTAGTCGGTGAGCCTGTGAAAACCGACCGAGTTCGTTGTGATCTCGCAAAACAACAAGTTGGGTTGTGAGCTTGTAAAACAACCGGCTGTAATCTGAGGGATTATAGTAAAATTCTCAAGAGGTCTTGGGGAGTGGATGTAGGTGCTGGGGTGCACCGAACCACTATACATCTTTGTGTTTGTGATGCCTTATCTCTTGTCTTTCATGCCTTACATTCATTCTTGATTGTGTAATATCTCTAGCTTTGTTTTCTATAGAGTTATAAGTGATTGTTTAGAATTTGCTTAGCTTCATCTCCATTCTTACTATACACATAGATTAAAATTGATCATACAACTATAAGTTAATTTTAGATCAATTGCACCCTAAAGCCATAGTATAATTGCTCTAGCTTAATTTTTCACTACTTTACTTGTAATTGCCTAGAGCTTAAGTAAATAACATCTTATCATTCCACTGTATTTAATTCAAAGTAAAAATTAGGGAACATAATTTTTAGAAAACCCAATTCACCCCCCCTCTTGGGTTGTCACCTTGGGCAACAAGTGGTAACAGAGCAGGTGCTCTTCTATTAATTATAGTCTTAACCGACTAGAGCTAAAGATTATGACAACCCCACATAATACATTATTTGCCTAGGAACTTTCCATAAACAGACCTCCACCTTTTGATGGAACTTACTATATTCAATGGAAAGCTAGAATGAAAATTTTTGTTCAATCACAAAACTATAAAATATGGAATATCATTATAAATGGCCCTCACACACTCTCTCAAGCTGTCAATGAAAAAGACTTAGCACAATTGAATGCTAATGCTATGAACATTCTATATTGTGCTATCCATGAATCTATATTTCATAAGATTTCTGCATGCTTATCTGCTAAAGAAATCTGGGATACTTTAAGAAATATTTATGATAAATCTCAGATTAGCTCACATGTGCTTCAATTGCATACTAACAATGAGACTGCAGAATCTTCCACATTAGCCGAGTCGACTCCCAGTTTGTCCGAGTCGACTCCTAGAGAAAAATAGTCTGAAAGGCAGAGACTCAGTCTTGGAGATCCTGTGAACGAGTCGACTCCAAGTATTTCAGAGTCGACTCCCAAGTTAGCCGAGTCGACTCCAACAAGGCCCGAGTCGACTCCGAGGCAGAACAGTTCAAAAGACAGAGAATCATCTTTTAGGCCTCTGAGAGCGAGACGTCTCCCGAAGATCTCGAGTCGACTCTCAAGTCAGTCGAGTCGACTCCAAGTAAACCCAAGTCGACTCGAGGAAGAAAGAACAACAAAAAAATTCAAAAGCTTCCTAAAGACAAAGAAGAAGAGGAAGCTAGATGAAAGAAAGAAAGAGATAAAAAGGAAGAAAGCCTTGACCAAGGAAGAGTCAAACAAGAAAATGAAAGCTAGGAGCAACAATGATGATATTAGCTCCAAAGAACAACAAGAGGTAACTAACTTGTGCTTCATGGCACAAGAAGATAAGGTAAAATCTGAATCTACCTTTACATCAAATGATTTTCACGAAGAATTTCCTTATGATGAATTATTAAATGCTTTTCATGATTTGTATGGTGAATGTAGAAAATTAGCTATGAAGAATAAAAATCTTAAGAAAATAAATCTAAAAATTTCAAAAGAAAGAAATTCTAGTGATGAAATACAAGATAAACTAAATTCTGAAAATGAAAGCTTAAGGTTAAATTTAGAACAATTGATTCAAAAAAATCAGAGTTTAATTAAAGAAAATCAAAACTTAAGTAAAGAAATTAACCAATTAAAATCTTTTATTAATAAATTCACTGTAAGTTCAGAAAGATTAAAAATGATGTTTGAAAGCCAATATGTTGCTTATGATAAATCAAAACTTGGCTTGACTCCTTTACTTAACAATAAATCTCTAGAGAAAAAGGTTATCAATTCACCAAGCAAACCATTAAATAAGATAACTTATTTCAAACATGAAAAGAATGGGCATAATAACTTTACCTATCGTTCTAACATAATTAAATCAAGTGGTAAAGTTATTACAATTAAACAAATTTGGGTTCCAAAAGAAACTATATGTCCTAACTCTCAAGGACCCAAGCAAGCTTAGGTACCCAAAATGAAAATATGAGGATGTAGATGTAGGTGTGCCAAGATACCCATGGAACAAATAGAACTTTCATACAAATGGGTGTTCTAGACACACGTCAAAAAAATGAAACTTAAAATATACTTATGAAAAGTAATTAAAAATAATAATAATGAAATCAGTAACCCTTGCATCTCATCATTATTTTTGCTTTAGTATTTGATTAAAAAATGAATTGCAAGTATTGATCAATTTTGTGATATAGAAAATACTTTTGGAAATATAATCAAATCACTTCATTTTATAGTATGCTTTACTCACTATTGGATAAGTTGCTAAATGATTAATCAATTTATTAAGAATAACTCTATGAATTCTCTATATGCTTGATTGAGAGTTTTGATCCATGGCATTATTGTTTATCGATCATAGATATGAAAATGTGTACTTAGTATGCCTTTGAATATATGCACTATGAATACCAAGATTAAAGAAACCATCTTTGGCATATAAAATCAACTCATGCTAGTATGTACTTAATCTCAAAAGACCGTGCCATTGGCTTACTTAGATTATCTTCTGAAAGGTCAAAGTTTACTATGCATGTTAACTAAGGAAACAAACAAAAATCAATTTCTAAATCTAAAGATGTTGTTTCCATTACTAAGTTTTCAAAAGCTTACATTAGTTTTGTTCTTGGCACTCAAATTGAAATATTTTCTACATTGGCACAAATTCACAAAAAGGGTTCAAATGAAAAAGGTTTGCAAATTATGAAAATAAAGAAGTATCATGGCATAGTTTTGAAACCAATTTTGTATTAAGCTGTGCACAGAAAATAATATTGAATATAATTGTTTCTGCACCAAGAACACCATAAGTAAAATAGGATTAATAGAATCCTTGAAGAAATGAAAAAGGCAATGTTGTATGATAGTCATCTACTTAAATAATTTTTTGTTAAAAGCTATCATCATTGCCTGTCATATATATGGTTTCTATTAGATCTATTTTTTTGATGAAAACTCCATTTGATCTTCTGAAAAATAAAATAATAAAAAAAATGATCTATTGCATATCTTTCATATTTTTCAGTAGTATATGTTATGCTTGATATGATCTTTTGAAAATAATGCCAAATCTGATAAAGATATTTCTATCTTTGGATATCATCAAGCAATGCATATAGAACATTCAATGAAAAGATTCTAGTTGTAAAAATATCAATTCATTTTATTCTTTATGAGAGACTAATGATTTATTATCAAGATACTAAAATCAAATTATATATGTATATGGATAATCTTTTACATATAACAATCTGAAAACTTGTTAATAATTAGAACCAAATTGAGTTTTTCAGAAATGCACTTAATGAAGAAAAATTGATAACTATTAAAAGACTAAATCAAGAAAAGATGAAATAGATCTTGATGAAATTCTTGCATGATTAGAAGTAAAGATCACCATTATCATTTGCTTGCTTTATGAACTTTATATTCTGTCAAATGAATGTGTAGAATGCACTCCTATGTGGTTATTTCATTAAAAAAGATCTATGTAAAATAACCACCTTATTTGAAAATACTCATTACAAATATGATAAAGCAATATGTGATTTGGAACAAGCATCAAAAGCATGATATATAAAAGCTTGAGTAACTTTTTGATAAAAAGTAATAATGATAAATCTATACATTAAAAGGAAGAATTTGTGATATCTTGCTTGCTCAAAGCATACATTGATGGCATCATTTTTGGTTCTACTAATGAAGATTTATATGGAGATTTTACTAAGTTCATGCAAAGTAAGTTTGAAATATGTGTAATGAATGAATTGTCATTTTTTCTCGAACTCCAAATTAAGATAAACAAGGAAGGGGATCTTCATTGACCAAAGTTAGTCCACAAGAAAACTCTTATAGAAGATTGGCATGAAGAAGGTATGTCTATGACCCCATCTTGTAGAATTTGAAAAGGATGAGCAAAGTAGATTTATTGTTTTAAAGCTGTATTGAAGCATGATAAAATAATTATTTTATCATACAGCTAGTAGACCAGATTGTATGCTCATTATGTGTCCTTGTGCAAGACTTCAATCTAACTCTAATGAATCATATTTTATTGATAACAAATGAATCATAATCTGAATTTTGATAGAAATAATTGTTTAAGGCAATTTGATCAAAACTTAGCTAGCATGCCTTATTGATAATTATCTTAAGCAAATAGAATCTAAGCTAAATTGATTTTAAAAATAAAAAATTGATTTGATCTTGATGAATCATTCTATTGCCTCACATGCTTGTCCTTGAACCATCTTGGTTAATGAAACTATCTCTTTAGTTCAAGTGATATGTGCTTGCTTATATTTAGGCAATCTCTTGAGTAAAGTGACTCAACATTCAACTATTGTCATATCTTATATTGAGTCATCTAGTTAAAAATATGTTGGATGAATGTTTTGTATCTTGAAGAAACTAATGACCTTCTTTCAAGAAAGAAAAGAAGTTTGTTAATAATGCAGGATCCTTGAGCAAGAAAATGAGAGATTTCAACTTGAAGGACACCTCCACGTAAGGTACAATATACATTCACATGCAAACAAGAGAGAGGACCTTCTTCAGCCAAAAGTTTACACATAAGAAATCTAGTAGGTATTTGACTTGAAGAATGCAGAATGTATTGGTAATTTTAGATACCTCTCTCATAAATTAGCTGAGCAAAGTCAATAACTTTAAATCTTATTATGGCATGATTAAAATTTTTAATTATTAATCTTTTGATATCATGTCCATATATGTATTAATTGACTTATGCTTTTGGAAATTGTTTCATGGTTTGCTCAAACTAAAATATTTCTTTAGCTATATCATAACCATGAAATACACAAGTATATGCTTAAAACTTTGATTTAAAATGACTTGTGAGAAGCTATGAATTCTTGAGCATAATGAAAATGTTGTTTGCATGATATACCTCTATATGATACATTTGATTATTTCTTTATTCTGCTCTTTCAAGTAAATTACTTGAGAATAACAAAAAGAAAGAGAGATAAAGAAAAGATAATGGATATTATTCAAGAGAAGTAAAATCTAAAGTAAAGGCAAATACTCCAATCTTAAGGAAAAGCAAAACAAGCATAATATATTCGGCACATTTGTGAGACTTGTGTGAGCATTCTTTTGGAAGGGATAAAATCCGTAATTAATTACACTTAAACAGGGAGAGTTTGAAGTGAACATTTTAACCTTTCTATATTGCTCATCATAGGGATGGTGCCAATGGGGAGGCTAGTGGTAGTACCCGGCACTATTTGACCCAACTATTCGGTGTAGGGTATATTAGGGACGGCACAAAAGGGAGGCTAGTGGTAGTACCTCGTGCCCCTTCCAACTCCACCGGATAGGGAGCAAATAGAGTATAAAGCATAAGAAAGTAAAAATGAAAGACAAAGTAAATGAAAGTATATAAGAAGAATCAAGTCAAATTTTTAATCACTTGAAAACACACTTTAAGGATGAAATCAGTGCAAGATTATATTTAAATATGGGGAGTTTATTTGAAAATAATTGATTTTGATCATTGACATGCTTGTTCTTAATATTTTAATGCATGACTTAACATATAATATATTTTGCATGTGGCATGATGTCTTGAATTATGGGTTCTCAATATTTTGTAATGCTCCATGCTTGGACAATTTGATTGAATGTTTGAAATACTACATAAATTTTTTTTTGGTATTATTGAAAAGAAATTTCAGATTTCTCGTTCACAATCATCTTTAAAATCTGAAAGTTGAATAAATTTGTAAAAAGGAGAAGAGAAGGATATCTCTATTTAGGCAAAATGAATGGATTTTATTTTATTCTTCAACTTGCCTAAATTTGGTATATAATGTTCTAATTCGTACCAAAACTCAACATTAAATACAAAGATTCTGAATATGCTCTAATATATTTGAAATATGTGTTTTCAATCGTAATAATTCAAGATGAGTTACAATGTGGAAAATACATATCTCAAATTACAACTTTGAAAGCCTCCTTGAGAATTCTTATGAAATTCAGAATCTGATTTTGTATAAAAGCTTAAACTCAATATGAATTTCTAGATAAAACTACAGTTTAAGAAAAATAGAATAATTCTGATGCCTTGATTGCTTGCCCCGATACGCATCTGAAACATATCATTTCTTATCTTTAAAGTGTACTAATATTGGTCTAAATGATGTGTCTTTCGATGATCTTGATTGCAAACAAATATTTTTAAATATATGATTTTATTTTGATATTGAAAAAATTTATTGTGCTTCATGTATACATTGCCAAAAAAAAAACTATGATTAAGAAATTGAGTTCTATAAATATATATACTTTAATGATCATCTATATGTTTTTCTCTCCTACATTCTTAAAGACTTCCATCAAAATATATATATATATTTTTTTAAAAAAAAGAGTGAATAATCTTAAAGCTAGAAATATTTCAGCTCACTCAAATAATTCTTAAAAGAAAGAAAATGTAAATGCTTTTGAGAGAAATTGAGCTTCAAATGAATCATTTTCTAATTAATATTTCTATACATTTTCTCAAAGATTAAGAGAAAGCATAACTTGTTCTTGAAGGATTAGAAAGAGTAATTGCTACAAATTTTGAATAATTCTAGATCACTCTACATTCTCGATATCATAGAATTTCAGTTCTATTCATGCTTATCATCAAAATCTGAAATTCAATAAAGAAAAGAATGATTAAAGAAGAATGCATCTTTTGAGGGGGAGCTTTAGACATTCAATCTAAATGCAAAAGGCTACATCCATTTGATGAATATCTTGAATATTTTATGGATTGATTTTGATGAACCTCCTTATATTGCGTGACATGCTTATATCTTAAGATGAGTTCTATAAAGGTTGTCTTATCTCAAACCTTGAGTCTTATGAAAATATGCTGAAACTTATAGAAAATATATTTTCGAGATTGACAATTTTATTGAACATTATCTTCAAATTCTAAACTCTTAAATGGAACGATCAATTAAGGGGGAGAAAGAAAATTTCAGAAGGAACCTTGAGGCTTGTTATTTGGTTAATATATCTTATGCATCAATCATGAACCAAATTGCAATTCAAATAGTTGATCTTAAGAGCCTCTAATTTAATGAAAAAGGGGGAGAATAATGTGTTGAATTTTCTTGAGTATCTCTTAGAAAATCTCTTTTTGGAATTCACTAATGAGTTCTTATTGGCTTGTTCTTTAGAACTTCAATTTCGTGCCAATCCATTATTATGTGTACCAAAATGTGCTTCTTTTTAAAGGAATAATGTCTTTAAAAGAGCTTTAAAAGAACCTTCAAACCTTTGAATTTTATGTATGCTCTAAGATATATCATAAATTGCATGAATTCATGTTTTGGTATTTATGCCACAATATTTTTACATCATAAAAGAACTTTGCAATCATACTTAATATATTGCTCTTATACTCTGAAAATTAGTTAAATTGCTCTCATGTTGCTAAAATACTTAATATATTGGGCAAAAGATCTTAAATGAACAAGCTTTCATACTTATTATTGAAGAGAGGTTAGATTTCCATTCGTGCTTTCCTTGAATATCATTTGTGGTACTTCCTGAATTAACTTAAGAAAGATTCCACCTACACTTGATTTGAAAACTATCCTTGGAATCACATTCGATATGTTCTTCTCTGAAATTATCTTAATTGGCTCAGGTCTATGCTCATTAATCTTTTTCTAACATTATTGCCTTGAGTTATATGATTCATATTCTTGCAATAATTTGACATGCAAATCAGAGTACAATAAGAAAAAGAAATATTTGAGTATTCTTATCTTTGTGCTTAATGTTTCACTATCTTTTTGATGTTGTCAAAAAGGGGGAGAAATATCTAAGTATATGCTCATAATGCTTTATGTGTTGATTATGTTAAGTTGATTAAATCTAAAGCATTATCATGAAGTATATTTTAAAGATATATATTTTCTACTTCAAACAACTTAGCTATGCATTACTTCTAGAACACAATATATTTTATATTGCATATACTCCAAGTTTTGTCATCATCAAAAAGGGGGAGACTGATGACCCAAAGATTGATTTAAAGATTGATTTTGATGATCACAAAATCTTGAAGTATAAATACTAATGTTTGTGTTGCAAGAAGAAAAATAATTTGTTTTGCAAGGAACATAGCAAGTTGGAAAAATACAAGAAGACCTCAAAAGCTCTCAAGAAAAGTTGGAAGAAAGCTACACTTTATAGGCCCAAGTTTCAAGTTCAAAGGATTCAAGTTGGAGGAGCAAATTCAAAGAAAGATTCAAAAGAATAGTTCTCGAGTCGACTCCTGGAAGTTCAGAGTTGACTCTGGCACTCTGGAGTTTCAAGGAACAGTGCTCGAGTCGACTCCGGGACTCTACGAGTCGACTCCGGGACTCTACGAGTCGACTCCGACTGAGAACAGACAAAAAGACAGAGAGTTGATTTTCAGCGCTACAGTGCTCGAGTCGACTCCAACTTCAGCGCTACAGTGCTCGAGTCGACTTCCAGCTACAGTGCCGGCAGACTACTATTCACGAGTCGACTCCTGCTTCAGCCGAGTCGACTCCTGCTTCAGCCGAGTTGACTCTAGCACGCTGGGAAGCATAACGGCTAGTTTTTTCTTGACTCCAACGGCTTTATTTTTGTCTCTAATGGCTAGATTTTTGTTTTCACGCCATCTAAAGCTATAAAATCAAGAGGAGAGCTAGGGGAGAAGGTATGGAAGTGGGAGAGAACATTTAGGAAAGAGATTTCAAAGAGATTACAAGAGAAATCTTTCAAAAGCACAAAAGGGCCATTCAAAGTAAAAGAGAGAGAAGAAGAGCATCCAAGTGAATCCCAAAGCTTCTTCTCCAACTGTGTGCTGCCTCGGTGATCCTCTACTCCGTGCAAAATCAGAATAGGGTCAAGTAAAGAAGAAGCCGAGGTCCTTCATCTACAAATTTGTTTGAGGGCTTCTTCTCTTTACTTTACTTGTTTATATTTGCTATATTTGCTTATTTGAGAAGCTTGTATTTGATTTAAACTCTTGTTCTAATATCTTGTAACTTGATTCAATCAAGGAATTGAATCAAGGGGTTAAGGTTTGTTGGTGAGCCAAAGGGAAAACCAACGTTGTAAGGTTGTGGTTGGTGAGCCTTTGGGAAAACCAACTGGGTTGATTGTGAACCCGGAAAACAATCGTTGTAAGGTTGTGGTTGGTGAGCCTTTGGGAAAACCAACTGGGTTTGATTGTGAACCCGGAAAAACAATCGGTTGGTTCTAGTCAGTGAGCCTGTGAAAACCGACCGAGTTCGTTGTGATCTCGCAAAACAACAAGTTGGGTTGTGAGCTTGTAAAACAACCGGCTGTAATCTGAGGGATTATAGTAAAATTCCCAAGAGGTCTTGGGGAGTGGATGTAGGTGCTGGGGTGCACCGAACCACTATACATCTTTGTGTTTGTGATGCCTTATCTCTTGTCTTTCATGCCTTACATTCATTCTTGATTGTGTAATATCTCTAGCTTTGTTTTCTATAGAGTTATAAGTGATTGTTTAGAATTTGCTTAGCTTCATCTCCATTCTTACTATACACATAGATTAAAATTGATCATACAACTATAAGTTAATTTTAGATCAATTGCACCCTAAAGCCATAGTATAATTGCTCTAGCTTAATTTTCCACTACTTTACTTGTAATTGCCTAGAGCTTAAGTAAATAACATCTTATCATTCCACTGCATTTAATTCAAAGTAAAAATTAGGGAACATAATTTTTAGAAAATCCAATTCACCCCCCCCTCTTGGGTTGTCACCTTGGGCAACATCAACGATATTAACTCTATGATTGGAAAATATTTTCTGATGGGTTTCCTTGTTAAGGAGAATTTCGTTGTCAAAGAAAAGAATAGTGTTTTTGATTTTGATTGGATATTATCATGTTATTAATAGGTTCTTCTATCTGTTGAGAGAGAGAGAGAGAGAGAGAGAGAGAGAGAGAGAGAGAGAGAAATCTGGCATCCCAAGTCTAGGATTGATGGTTCTTGCATTAGCTGATCTTGGATTTGGAATGTTTTAGCCTAGATCTCTTTTCTCTTAAATTTGTAGCTTATTCTTTTGACAGAATTAAGAAATAATTATCAATCTTGAAGAAATAATTTTATTGGAGATTGTAAAGTATTCATCTCGGTGGATTATTATTAATTTAAATTATTGTCTTTGGATCCAAATAATAGATCTTGTTCATGTCTATCGGAGACTATGTGATGTATATAAAACTTCAATTCAAAGTTGGATTTAAGCCGATCTAGGGTCTTTTGTCAATATTGTTGCGGTTGCTGATAAAATCTAGATTTGCATAAAGAACTTGTATTTTAGAGGCTTACATGGTTATGATGAAGGATTTTTGATAAATGCTAAAGATCTCGATGAAGAAAACTTTAGGAGAGATGGTTGAGTTGGTTTTACTCATTTGTATTGATTTAACGCCTTCTAATTTGGACGAGCATTGAGAGAATTCTTCTGGTTGATTTTACGTGGAGTTTGACTTAGAATCCTCTAGTTGAACTGATAAGAGAATTAAGATTCAATCAATTTTGACCCGAGGGTGGATCTAGACGGATGGCTTGAGGTAAAGTAGGGGACGAGAATTAAAGATTTCTTTCTAGGCTTTACGTGAAAATTAAAATTTTGGATCTCCTTAGTTCAAAATACAAGGTAGTATTTTGATTAAAAAAAAGTTATTAGTGAATTCAAAAAAAAAAAATGGTGGTTTAAATCAGAGTGCGCAGCGAAAGCATAGTGGTCTAAACTATTTTTCTAAGTTGGTCAGAAGTATTATCCCTTTAATTTGCAAGTTTTAATAACAAAAGACTTGATTTGATTTTGAATTTTTAGATGTCGCTGCACTATCTTAGGTTCTCTAATTTTATGTCATGCTAAGGAAATGCTTAACATCTTGAGACTAGAATTAATAGATCATCGATTTTGATTTTGGATCTGGAATATTTTGGTGTAGACCTATTTCCTCCTAAATCTGAAGCTTGTACTTCTTCAATTAATATCAACCCTCTATTTGAAAGAACTTGAGGTTGTCAAGTGACTTTGATGAATATTCCACTAGGGGTGGATTAGAGTTATTATGATCTAATCTTGTGATAGATCGATTAATCAAGAGTAGTTGATATTTTGACAAAGAAACTTGATGTTCTTATTCAAAATTAAGACGTTGATTTTTATTTATGAGAGAGAGAAGTTTGATTTACATCATCTATAAAAAGAACCAAATCTGGAGGTATTGGACCTTATTCTTATGATAAGATGAAATTATATTGATAAGTAGAACTATTGGAAGACTGAGGTTAGTCTTCTAGTAGAGAAGAATGTTGTTGGTTCTATGAATAATCTGAAGGTAGCTATGTAATTTTCATCAGTGGGGTTTTCTATTGTTGACAATTCTTGGGAGAATCTTGGGCATCTTAAATTTAGTATTAACGGATTGATGGTTACTTGGTTGGACTTAGATCTGGAAAGTTTTAACATGGATCTCCTATTCCTAATTCTAACATTGTTAATCTGGCTATTTGAAAGGGCTTGAGGTTTTATAAGACAAAGGTTAATCATTATATCATGGGAAAAAAAAATGAGGAGCATTTGATACTAAAGCTTTCTCCTACTTACATTTAACCGATTAAATTTCTATGTAGAATTAATCTGGAGCAAATAATTTCTTGAAAAAAAAAAGGAATTATGACATTTTAATCCAAGGCTGGAAGGTTAGTCTTATTTTGAAAGAGATCAAAAGAACTTGCTATGAATCATAGATGGAAAGGATTAAGTTTTAAGATGCCATAATTTTGCCAAAATCTTGTGAGCCTGCATTTCGAGATGGGGATTGTTTAGGAGCTCGGGAATGATATGATGTTTTTATACTTTCAAAATTTGAAGCCGTAAGTGAGTTAATTTCGAGGACGAAATTATTTTAAGGGGGGAAGAATGTGAGACCCTGGAACTGGGCCCAGTCCACTTGACCGGCCCAGTCCCAAGTTTTGGCCTCACGTGCGGCGCACGTGAGGCAACGGGATGGAGGGATCCATCCCGAAGAAGAAGGAGCCCCTGTTTTAGGGCTCCTTCTCCTTCTCCTTTGAGTCCACCGAAGGAGACCGCCACACCCAAGGAAGAAAGGGGGAGGGTCTTCTTCGCGTTTCCGGAGAGAGAGGAAGAGGGAGAGCCGAGAACATGGATGACCCTTTTTCCTTCATTGCCGCCGGAAAGGAAAGTCGTCGGACCTGCGTCGGGGCTGAGGTAAGGCCTTCTCCTCTTCCTCTCTTGGTGATTAGCCATGGTGTATGGGGGTTTTGAGCCGGCCGATCGCCGGATTTTGGCCCAAAACGGGATGCTCTGCTTCGGCTGTATGCTTTAGCCGTCGGCGTGTTCGCTACCGGGGGTGGTCGGGCTTGCTCCGCCGCCTCCTGCCGTCGTCGGGGCCGGCCACCATGGTTGCCCCGGAGTCCGACCGAGAGGGAAGAAGAAGAAGAAGGGGGGGTCACGGGACCCCCTGTTTCACCGAAGGAGAAGAGGGGGGAGTCGGGAGAGAAAAGAAGAAAGGAGAGAAAAAAAAAAGAAGGAAAAAGAAAAAGAAAAGAAGAAAAAGAAAAAAAAATGAATAAGAGAGGGGGGTGGTTTACGGGTATGAACCCGCACTCGGAGTGCTAGGCACTTCTTGCAGGGCCACCCATGGGAGGATATTAAAAATTTAAGTCTTTGTATATATATATTGTGATGAATTTTAAAAGAAGAAAATGGTTTTTGAATATTAGGTTCTGCGAGGGATTTGCGGAATTAATTAGATTTATTGTGGATCGCGTTCGCAAGGTAAGTGATGTAACCTCTTTTCTAGATTTATCAGCAAACTATATATATGTTTCACGAATCGAATTATTCATGATTTCGAGTTTGATGCATGGATTATATGTGTATTTTAGAATATTATATGATTATGATTGAACGTATTTGCTTCTGATTTGAATTGTGTTTAATTGCTCTGACATTGTATCTTTTGGCTTGGAACACTAAACATAATATAAGAAAAGATTATGACTTGAAATAGATTCAGACTTGCAGTCGGGCTATGTTGAGGACCCTGCCAATGGGGGCTAATACATTGGTACCGCAAGAAGAATAGTCGGTGATATGACCCTACCACAGGGAACATGTGGTCATAGTTCCTAGCTGTTGAGTTGAATCTGATAAATTGAAAGAAATTAAGATATGAACGACATTTGGTTTTGACATTGTATGTTTTTTTTTATATATAACTGAAATATGAAATAGAGAACAAGCTGAACTATCGACCTGGCTATGTTGAGGAGCCCGCCAATGGGGGCAGATACGTTGGCAATTGACTGTCCTGAAGGACTCACCGCAAGAAGATTAGTCGGTGTTGATGACCCTGCCACAGGGAACATGTGGTCATAGTCCAGGATCGACATGATAAATTGAATATGTGAAAGAATCCTGAAACCGCGAAAAGAATCTTTTGAATTTAAGAAATATTTGACTTATACTTTGGAACTGCATATTTATTTATTTTCCACATATTATTGCTTGATTTATCTAGCTAGAGTGTTCATTACTTACTGGGCTGTCTAGCTCATTATACCATCTCTTGTTGTTTTACAGATTTTGAGAACTAGTCTATTGGGGATTCAAATTGGGAGAGCGACTAGAAGGATTGTGGCACAAGTTATCTTAGATTAGGGTTATTTAAGTTGATTTGTTATTATGGACATTTATTATGATTGGTGGACTTTTATTATTTTAAGAACTAGGTTTCTGCATGTTGGTAAATGATTATTCCGCTGCATATTTAGACTTGTGAGACATTATGACTTGAGTTAGTCAATGGAATAAGATTTCAATTTATTCTGTTAAATTATTTTGGAATTTCATAATTGAGGTGTTTGGTTTAGATGCCTTGTATGCTCGTGGGGAGAGTTTCCTACGGGTGTGCGGCGGTTGGCGCGACCCCCCAGCCCGCAATCTCGGGACGGGGGCGTGACACTACTCATCATAGAGAGAGCATCCATCTGCCACCCCCTGAAGCCTGTGTCTAATGCTCTGCTTAATAGAGGAGTAGTCCTTGCATCGAAGGCAGCGGCCGGTGATAGGTACCCCCAAATATTTCAATGTGCCCTCCTGCTCGCCCACTCCCAAAATCTGCATAATATCTTCACCTGAGGCTTGGTTCTTAGATTGAAGCAAATAGTTGACTTGGCTAGATTGACCCATTGGCCGGAGGCTGCACAATAATCCATGAGGATCCTCCGGATAACCGTTGCCGCCTGCCTTGTCGCCCGAGCTAGAAGCAAACAATCATCTACAAATAACAGGTGCGAGATCTAAATCGACTCTAGCCCTTGCCTATAGGCCTGTAGTACTTGAGTTTCGACAGCCCACTGGAGGGCGCTAGACAATGAATCCGGGCACATGATGAAAAGCAGTGGAGACAGCGGGTATCCCTGTCGTAGCCCTACATAAAGATGGACTCCTTCATGAAGACGGACTCCTTCATGAAGACGGACTCCTTCAAACTTTTTCTGGTATCGAGATTCCCATTCTCCATAAAGACGGATCGGATTTCTGCTGGGTTTGGGACTCCCTCCTCCATGATAGGGCTCCTTCATGAGGCAGACTCCCATCCAGCATTGCTCTTGCTACCAAGAAAAAAAAAAGAATGCCCCAAAAGGAAGGCACCATCCACGACCATTGGACTCCTTCTCAGGACTCTATGAGGCGGACTCCCATGTGGACTTCTATTGCCAAAAAAAGGATTGTATGCCCTAGACTTTCATAGACTTCAGACTTTCAACCAGCAACTCCCATCACTCTTTTGTGTGCTGGTCTCTGTGATCACACCATCCACATCGAGCGGTTCTCCATGATCACACCATCCATAGTGAGCAGTTTTCCACAGGAAGCCTTTGCTCTCGAGCCATCATAGAGTGGCACCTACTGCTACCCTACCTCCTCGTCCCTACAACATCAACATCAAGTTTGCTGGTTGCATCCTCAACTTTGTTGCTCACCTTTATCTGTATTGATCTGGGATCTCTTTGATCTCCATTGGTATGAGACCCAATCTCCTGTCCCTCTCTATCTCTTCCCCATCACTAAACCCTAATATTTAAACCCTAGTTGATGCCTCTAGTTCTTAGGATTTTCTTAAAAATTGTCCAATTTATGCCTTTATAGCCTAGAAATTTTATATAATTGCTGTATGTGCTTCATATGAATAAGTTTCATACCTTACAACTCATCTAATAAGGCCTCTAACATGAATTCTTGGGAAATTTAAGTTCTCATACCTTTTGGTTCATCATGAAAACTTTGTCTTCCATTTCATAATTTTGTAGGTTTAATGAGAACATTTATGTGTTTCCTACCGTGCCATTTGAGCATGCTCATAGAGGTAGCCATAAACTCCTTCTTTTTTGTACACTTGATACTTTGTAGATATCTAGTTTACCCAAAATGACTAAAACAAGAAAACAATATTTTTCTTTAAGCTCAAGTTTCATGGCCAATTTGAATTAGAATGATTGTTTTTAAGCTAAACAGCAACATTTCATTATGCATTGCTTTGACATGATCACTAATACATCTCAGAGCTGACCTACACTAACAAGACAAACTAACCAATGAAAGCTCACCACCTAGCTATAAGGTGACCATTTAAAGCTTATCATGTAGCCTATCCAAAGGGCATGCAGAGAGTCCACTGCATCTCAAGCTTTCTCCATAGATAGCAACAACTCGGCCATATCATTTGCTATTTCCCAACAAACATGGCACCCAAGCAAATCTTGCTACTGAGAAATGCAAGAGAGATTTATGAGCGAGATACGCGACTTATTGAGTTATCAACCAGCATATATCCCTCAAACTACTTGGCGACACGGTTCTCGTCCTCGCCTATATATTGCATTCCTAAGGGCCTTCCATGTAAGTTCTCTTTTGACTCTTCTGCACTACCTTGCACTCTTCTTAGGCTTTCTCTTGTTCTCTGAGAGTCATGTCTGACTTAAGCATCAAAAGGTCCCCTGCCCGATGCACTCCATTAGGTTGACTTCCTCATTTTTGCTATTTCAAGTTAGAGCCAGCATTGGAGCACCACCCGAAGCTATTCCTCCATCTTCCAACTCCACCAGAGCATTGCTGCAGAGGCATGCAGCAATCCTCTCTGATTTCTCTGATCTAGATGGCAAATGAGTCAGAAATTCTAGTGACCACCACCAACTCGATGCCCAAGTCGAACAAATTTTCAACGACAACAAATTGGCATTGGAAGGAGGGCCTTGATCTCGTCTCTAAAGGTCTGATCGATATAGTAGATGACACAACCATAAAATCAAAGAGAACTCAAGTAACGATCGCAGCCTCCCAACAGGATACAGCCATGGAGTCCGACAGCTCTTTATAGAGCCTCAAAAGGCTCCTCCTTAGCAAGAGCCACATCTTGATTCCCTCCTCACCACTGAAAAGTTCCATTTGCTTATGTGGCAAGTTTAGATGCTTGCTATCACTACAAGAACCTGTAGTGGACAACTTCCAATCAACAGTAGGAGAAACTACAGCTGCAGCTGCTGTCATAGCAGACTCATGCACCCGAAGATCAGGAGGACCTAGTGCAGCCGAGTCATGGTTCTCTTGCTTGAAGTCCATGATGGGCCCAACACAGTCCCTATTCTCATCCATGAAGTTCAGGGCGAGTGAGGCGATGTCGGTCCTCGAGTTCGCAATCTCAACAGGGACCAATGCTAGGGCATTCGTCCCACCACCGTTCGGAGAGGACTCCAGGAGGGAGATTGACCTCCTTCGTGGGTTTGAGGAGATGGATCGACATCTTGAGGCCTTAAGAGGCTGGAATGCTGAGCTCGAGGATGAAGTTAATTGCACAACTGACCCTCCATTCTCGATAAATATTATGGAGGAACCCATTCCTTGGTTCAAGATACCTTGGAGATCTATGATGGGACTATTGATCCCTTGGACCACCTGAAAAGTTTTTGCCTGTTCTTTGAATGTTAAATCATGATGAGTTGTTATCATTGCATTAGCGGGGTTCACAAGGTATTCCAATGATTATTCTTGATTTTCTTTTCTTGAATCTTTCATCAATTTTGGTTGTGCTTGTTGCCCCTGCAGATTATAGAGCTTTGTGAGAAGCGTCTACCAAAAGATGAGGCTAAAGGCATAGGGAAAGTTCATGAGTTGGTGGATATGGTGATTGAGGTTTTTCCTCCAAGACCTCAAGAGACACATAATGAACAAGAAGCGCACAATGAGATGAAAATGGAATGAAATGAAGGCTTCCACCAAAACTTAGAAACACTTGCAGTTATGGCGCCAAAGGCCATCTCATCATGGCTCACCGAGTGCACAATCTCAAGACCTTAATAGTTCTAGAGTAAGGCTCCGTTTGGGGGAGCTTTTGGAGGGCCAAAAAGCACTTTCTGGCCCTCCAAAAGCACTTTTAGATGAAAAAAGGTGTTTGGTAAAAATTTTGGAAAGCTGTTTTAGTTTTTTCAGAAAGCTAAAAATAGCTTTTTGGGAGAAGCTCTATTTTAGAGATTTCCAAAAAAGCTGTTTTGAGCTTTATCGGAAAGCTATTTTTTGGATCAAAATATCCATAATAAAATATAACAATTACATACTTTATCCCTTTATAAATCTAAAATCTACTAGAGCCCTAACAAAGAATCTTAGCCATGGATCAAGCTCCCTTATGTACAAGAAAAGATATATTCTTGTTTCCTATTATTGTATTATACTATAAATATAATATTATATTACATTATATCATAATACATTAATATGTTGTGTTAAATAATTTAATATTATGTTATATTATGAAAAATTAATGTATGCTAATAATTATAATATTTTATACCTTTATTATTGTATTATACTATAAATATTATATTATATTACATTATATCATAATATATTGATATGTTATGTTAAATAATTTAATATTATATTAAATTATTATTTTATAGTATACAATGTTATATTACTATATTATAATAATATTATATTATATTACAGTAATATTATACTATATCATATATTTATATATTAATATATGTTATATTTTATTATGCTCTACTGTATAATACTATACAATGTCCTTTATGGTAATTTTGTCATACAAAAGTACTTTCTCAGTTTGTTTACCAAATATATGTTAAAGTACCACAGTACTTTAGAAGTATAGTTACCAAACAGCAAACAAATTTTTATAAAAGCTCTACTTCAGAAAGCTCTACTTCCAACAACTCTACTTCCAACAGCTCTACTTTCAAAAGCTCTACTGCCAACAGCTCCCTCAAACAGAGCCTAATTATCTAAGGCAGCATAGAAATGATGATTGTTCCCATTATGGATGACAATTAGGGAATGCTGGGGCTATAATTAATACTCTGGAAGGTTAGCAGGCTTCTGCAGCATTTTATGGATATACAGCTCTGCTTGAATAAAAATTCTTTCTACAGTGTTATCGGTAGCTAGTACAAGTCTGCAACTTCTGGAGACTGATCTCTAGGGCTGAGGCAGTGGTGGGCTGTGCCAATTTCCATAATTTGGAACAATCGTTTTTACTAGCTAATTCAAATAAGTTTACAGGAATAACCACAAAGTTTAGTTGTCTTTTGTTTGTTTTTGGTCTACAACGTTGGTGCAACTAACAATCTCACAATAACTAGTGAAGAAGGTCTAGCATTACCATTTCTGTTAGTTCAAGCAGAAACCATCCATCCAACCAGTATAATGTTCTTGTTATCTTGAAGAAGATGTGATGCAAAACCATCTACCAAGGTTTTCAACCCTCAAGTTGGTATGTTTACAGCCTAAAAATACCTTCAGCAGCATTCTAAAGTTCTTGTGGTTATTATAAGGTCTTCAATCGCTCAATCTTGTTCGGTTACACTCTAATCTTGGTTAGGGTGAACATAAAAGTTGTATGCACAACCTCTACTATTGATGATGCAAGTGGCTGAGCCAGCAATACACAAGCCTTCGTTCTGTCATGATAACAAGAATGATAGGGTATTCGATGCATGATGATGAACAGGATATTGACACAACAACAACAAAAATGAGGGATTTTTACATGTTTGAATACATGTAGCAGCTATTTTTCAATTATTACGATAAAATAATCCTATAAACAATTATAGGCCATAGTCATTGCTAAATGGATGGCAAACATTCAAATCGGTTAGTAGTTGAGTTATAGGGCTAGTTTGTCCTAATAATAGAAAAAGGCACTATATATATTTTCAGAAAAAAGGGATTACTTGGTTTTGGAAAAAGATGTAAATTCTGCATTAAAAAACCATCTACTTTTTGATGCTCAAGAAATTATAGATCCTTTTTTAACCATAGAAAATTATATATTAAATTGCTCATGGATATTTTTAAATATTTACTGCATGAATGGTGCATATTAGACCTTAGCAATTGATTCCGCTAGTAGTGGCTTGCCTTCTTAAGATTGTTAGCAAACTCGGCTAGTAGCAGCTTGCCTTCTTAAGATTGTTGGGAAACTCACCATTACGGGTGGCAATTTGGGCAGGTTAGACTAAATATGGATCCAATCAAATATATAATATATCAAAAATTTGTCAACCCAAATTTGGCTTGTTTATTGAATAGATCAAAAATTCAAATCGAAACCTAATCATTTTATTAAATAGGTAACTTAATTTAACTTACAATGGGTTGAATTAATTTAAAGAGAATGTTTAACGGTTAAGCATTGCCACCTCTACTCGCCATCCCTCTTCTTTACTAGCATGATGCCCTACAGTCAAAGGGAATGCCTTGTTGCCCCATTCCCATTCTCAAACTTCTACTTCTTAGGACCTCAAAATCGGAAATATTCGTTTACATTTTTTATGACCTAGTTAAATTATTTAAGGACAAGATGGACTAGGGGGTTTCTACATATGTATCATCCTAGAAAATGTAAATCCATTTTTTCTTGCAAAATCAATAATCTTATAGATTTTTTATGCAAAATTTATATAAGAGTTAAGAGTTGATTTCTAAATGGATATTTTTTACATCCATATTTGATCTAAATGGATATGGATATCATAGGAAATTATCTTTGTGGATACATCTACTCAAATGATAATATACAATGATCAGTTGAGACATTGAAAGTAAATAAATGGAAATAATCATAAATACTCGAGAGACATGCTTCAAATCCATTGATTTATTGTGGGTTTACTAAAAGATGATGTGAAGTCGTATGTTTTAATCACTTTACTCCAAGAAGCATTATGAATGATTTGTAAATAATCATATGAAGTCACTTCCATAACATAATTAGTGGGTTCAAGTAACTAAATTTAGAACTAAAGAGAAAATAAATGCAATTATACTAAATGGGAATTTAGTGGGGAAGGTGAAATACTGGAGTACCTTGCCTTCTTTTAAAAGCGCAAAAAGAAAATAAAGCAACTAGGCTAATGCAATATGACTAAGCTATATGAATACGAATATTCAAGAGAATGACTAACGGACTTCCTGAGATGTGCAAAGCTTCGCCCAGCTTTCCTGCAAACACCCTTTTGAGTCATCCACACCCACTAGACTATCGAAAAAACTAGATATTGGCCGCTTAAGATAGGGTAGCCTTAGTTTCTCTTAGTTTGTTCTTGTAAGGCTCAGAGCTCCTTCAGTAGTTTTCTTGTAGGATTCTAGGATGGATTTTGGTGTGAGGGCCTTGGGGGCTTATATATAGGGATCTTAGGAGAGGGCTGAGTTTACATATCCAATGTGGGGCTAAAAGGAATATTAAAAATCATGTGACAATTAGTCAAAATCAAGTAAAAAACAATTTAAGAGAGTTTTAGCCTGAATGTTCTCTGGATCCCTTCTCAACAGTAATGGTGCTGCCGTTGGAAGGCAACCGATACTAGTTAGTTTGGCATCAGAAGCCAACTGAGTTTGAGCAGTCTGCCATTAGCTCTAGCTAGTTGAGTCAATTGACTGTTACTTGTATGTCACCAGTTAGCTAATGATGATGAAGGGATAAACTAGTACTAGAGTTTTGATCGATTAAAGTAAAACCCCTACAAAATCAAGGTTTGAATGCATGTGGTAGGTGATGTGGCATGACTAGGATATTAATCTTGGGTTGTTGCCTCTAGAGGCGTCATGATTAATGACACTTTTAATCTTTCTTTAGTACGTTAAAAGTAGGGCATCTACAATGCCGGCCCACGTTATTAATGCATGGCATTGCAGACATGGAGTAGGCTTTTGGTGATGCGAGAACTTGTGTTGACCTATGCTACTATTGTGTATGGCTCTTGCAACAAATCTACAACTATTAGTTAGAATTATATTCTAATTAATTATTTTTTAGTTACTAATTAATTGGAACAACTAAGCCTCAAAGTTGGGTCAAGATAAGCTCAATTAGATTAGGTCAAGTCCAATTAAGAAGACTTGGCCTATTACCAAGTCCAATCATAGTTAGACTAGGGTTAGAAGACGGAGCAGCTAGGTGCTCCACCCTTCCCTCCTCCCTATATGGGAAGCTCCTTTGGTTCCTAAGCAAGAGATGCCTCCTAGTTTGACTAAACACTAAGGGTGCATTTAGTTCGCGATTGGATTTGAAAATAGAATGGATTGGAATAGAAATTGGAATAGTCATATTCCCTGATGCATTTGGTTCGTGACTGGACTTGAAATCGGAAAATCAATTAAATAGAGAGGTATCTTTCGGAAAATCAATTAAATAGAGGAATGTTTTTGGAAAATTAATTTTTTAAAATAAACTTGACAAAATAGGATTTGAATATTAGGAAAGAGCCAGAATTGGATTTTGGAGCTTAGAATAAGAATGGGAATAGAACTTCGTCCAACTAAATAGTTGGAGTGAAAATCACTAATTCTCATTCCTATTTCAGAGGTCAACATCTCCCTAACCAAATATATCCTTGGAAAGATTTCCTAGTTGAAATTGGCTACTAACTAGTGCTTCTATTTATAGGAGATCTTGGCGACTTGTGGCATGTGAGAAACATACTTGAGAGTGAAAAAGAAAGAGGGGGCAGCTCAAGGCTCTACTCCAAGAAAAGAAAATGTTAAGAACACCTACACAATTTGGAGTAAAAAGGCTCTGGAATTTCAAGTTTAAATTTCTTGATCAAGTGCACTTTGTTTTTCTTGAGCCTGGTCAGGAAAAGGCTATATGGTTACTTTCATTTTTCAGTTTCTTACCTTCAGAGTTTTGCCCTTATATGCCTTTCTGTTCTTTTAGTTTCATTATAATCATCAGCTAACGCGTTAGAATGCACCGCTAGGTTTTAAGTTGTGGTTTACTTTTATGGTGATTAGACCACTAATTATTTTCCGAATACCTTATCCTACCCTTTTTTTGTGGATGGCCAAATCCAACCAAAATGTGTATAACATGAGCCATCTAAAAATTTTGATTAACAGGTACATGCCCATTGTTCTCACACCCTTCTACATCTCCCATGTATACGAACAAGATGTCTAGGTGCCTACCATACTTTCAAGCGTCCCTGCACTTCTTAAATGCAAACTATGTATCAGTAGGTTTTCTAAATCCACTTCTTGAGCCAGATTGTTCAAAACATTTGACATCTTTCCACAACACTACCAGATTTCATTATAACTTGTAATTTTTAGCGAAAATCATATGATTCCTTTAGGAAAAATCAAGGATATCTTAAGTTCTAGAGATATGCATCGAGTCCCAGCCAGCTCATACAGGTTTCAGTACAAACAGGTTAAGCATGGCACTCTTGTGCTGCCATCGATCAGGTATGCTTAGACATTGGAAATTCCGCCATCCCCAACATCGTCATTTCAAGTATTGGCATTTTCTGCAGATCGGGGAAGCCCACAAATTATTTAGTATAAAACTGTTTAAATACTCCGGCAAATGTGTCCATGTCTTCATTTCATGCTGCACATCTGCCAGTAGTACTCGTGCTGCTCTCAACAAAGCAAAGAAGTATATACAGCTACAATTTCATATCAAATCAGTTTGTGGATATTTATGCGCTTCTTGCACTCACATCTCGGCGCTGGTCACAACTGAATCATGATTATTTGAGGTAAGAAGTGCCTTGGTGTCACTCTTCATTTCTGATCCAACAGATCCTACCTGCGTGAGGAAGAAACATGGGAACCATGTCAGTATCAGTGAATTTAAACATCCACATTTATGCTGCTTTGTAGAATTTCCTGGTATTGCTGCAAATTACCCACCATCTCATTAGGATTGGCAGGATTCTGGATGCCCATTTTGGAGGTTGTAGCGACACTTCTCAAAGTACCCTGCAGATGCAACAAATCAAGTGAATGTCTCAAGTCAGGACAAACAGATCAACTGTTCACTAAATATGAAATTTGAAAACTGAAACTATTTTGTAGGCATAATTAAAGAATTTGAATATGATGTAGATTCTATTAGTAGGTTGGATGAAAATAAATTAATTTAATCACAGCATAAAAAATTTCAATGTTTGCTGAACCGAGCCGAACCGCCTGGTTCGGTTCATCCACATTTTTCGGAACCGGCTCCTAACTGGCCAGAACCGATCTTGGACTACACAGACTCGGTCTGAATCGACCAGTTTCATGCAAAACCGGTCCGTTTGCAACCAAGTCGGACCGATTTCAAACCGATCCCCCTCCCCTCCCTCTTTTTTGCTTTTAAAGAAAGTTTGGGAAAGGCCTGAGAAGTTATTTAGGCCTTTCCAACATATCCGAAGACCCCCCTCCCACCCTCAGGGCTAAAAATACGCCGATTCAGCACAATTAAAGAAGGATCCAACCCAAAATAATGTATGCTTCCTCTCCCTTACCTCATTTTCTCTTTTTTTTTTAGGACACCGAAAAAACCTCGAAATTCGCAAAATGAGGGAAGATCATGTCATATTTTCTTATTTTGTCAAGATTTCATGATATATTATAGATTTATAGATGATCTATACAATTTTCAAATTATATATAATTTTTAAAATTAAAAAATATTTTTTGGATAAAAAAATAAAAAAATAAAACAAAATTCAAAAAAAACTGTACAATCAGAAGCGTATTTAGAGGCATGCAATCTACTCTCCAAAAAAATTTGCTATCCATTTATTAAAGTTTTGATGCAATCATGCGCATGGTAGCCTAGGCCTAAATTTTTTAAAAAATTAAAAAATAAATAGCCTTTGATGCATTCCTATAAGCCTACAAAAACATATGTAGTATCTATGGTAGGATTCTACATAAATCTGAGATCAAATTAATTTTTTAAAATATTTAGATTTAAAAATTATTTTTTAATTTAAAAATGATTAAAAATATATAATTAATACCAAAAATTATGAAAAATTAGTACGTATTACATATTTCATAAATATATTTTGAAGTAAAAATCATATTTCTCTGAATTTATGGTATTTAAACATATTTTTAAATTTAAAATTTTTAAAATTATATAAAATAATTAAAAAATATAAAAAATAGTACTATGTATTAGATAACTTAGATGAATTTTTTGAAGTAAAAAATATTTTTCTACTCATAATAAAATTTTGCTATTTTTAAATAATTAATAAACCGATGTACTTGATAAACCTGCAGGAATAAAACCATCAATAAAAAAAGAATGTAGAGCATGACATTAGTTGAGATCATGGGCATATGCTCTTGAGTCGGCACTACTCGAAGTACAATTAGTGCAACACAGAGTTCAAAGGGAGAGAAAAAAACCACCTTTCTATGTGTCGAAAATGCCCACAGGAGGTCCGACAGCTAATAATGAAATACTTCACTGATTTTCGAGCAGTGAATAAAAAGATTGCCAAGAAAAAGGCAGAGGTGGACCGTCGAGCAGCAAAACCACCTTTCTATCATTCCTAGAAGTCAAAGGAAGCATCTACTCCAAATGATGAAGCACAGATCCAGACTGACATTCAGACGAGCCTGGATGATCAGTGACAGCAGAATGAGATAGTTAGGCATGGAGCTCCATTTGGGCCCTCACACTATGAGTCGGACTCCGGTTCTGCAAGCAGCAGAGAAGATCCAGAGTTTAAGAGAACCTCCTCAGTTAGGGAGGTCGTTTCAGCAGAGGCGGTGGCCGTGTTGCATTTATGCTGGGGGCTTTTGGTAGCAGAAAGAAGTCCTCTAGAGAGATTCCACCAGGAGCACCATCCATGATCTAGATCCACATGCCTTCCCCAGTAAGAATTCAAAGCAACAGTGGGTTGACACAATGCTAAGAAAGGATAAGAAAAGGGTTATATGGTGAGCTATTGGATCCTGGTTCCCACTTTAGTCACATCCCAGCGAATGCGACAGACAATACGTGCTATAGGTATGTTATTAACTCCATACAAGCTATCAAGTCCCGATGTAAATCCTCTAGGACCGAAGGACATCTATGATAAGCTTCTTGACAATAATGAGGAGCTAGAGAAGTAGATTGCCTCATATAAGTAGCCTACATATGGACTGATAGTAATGTGTGATGGTGGACCAGTCCTACCAAATGGAACATCATCAACTTCTTGACATATTGTGATATGAAGACTTTCTTCCATAAGTCAGTTCATACCTCCGATCAGGTGCACGACCCCATGTATATCCTTTAATTGATTGAGAAGGTGATTGACCAAGTAGAAAGAAGAATGTTGCGTAAGTCATCACTAATAATGGGTCACAATATAAGACCGTCGGAGAGATCTTGATTAAATGGCGACCACATATTTTTTGAACCCATGTGCTGCACATGTATCGATCTCATGTTAATGGACATTATAAGATTCATATGGTGTAGCAGATAGTGAAGACAGCCCAAACCATTACCAGATATATTTATAACTATATATGGGTCCTTTCATTGATAAGGAGGATGCAGGAAGAGAGATCTTGAAACCAGAAGTCACAGAGTTTGCTACCAACTACACTGTACTTGATAGCCTTCTTAAGAGAAAAGCGGTCCTATGCCAGATGTTTGTCAGTCCCGAATAGCAGAAAAATAGATTTGCGAGGACCGACACTAAGGGGAGCAATGTCGAGGACTTGGTGACGAGGCAAATATTCTGGCAGCAGGTCAAGAAGATAGTAAAGACTATCAAGCCATTGTACGAAGTTCTTCGGACTGTGGACAATGAGAGGTACCCCTAGATGGGCTTCTTGTATCATATGATGGAGAGTAAAGAATCAGATTAGGGAGGTAGATCCGAGACATATGCAGGAGTACATCGACATCATTGAGCAGCGGTGAGACTACCAAAGGGATAAAAACTTGTATTTAGCAGGTAAGCAAGAACATTGACAATTAGACTATTGTACTTGTACAATTTTACTAAAACAATTACGAACCCTATCTGCAGTTTACTACCTGAACCCAAGATTTCAGTACACCGTATCTGAAATCAATATGAATGACGAACTTCTGATCGCTCTACGTAATATAATTTATAAGATGGAGCTTGATCTAGAAGTCGCGATCCTATATCTAGAAGAAGTAAGTTAACTTAAATGACATACGTAAGTTAATTGGTATCTTCAATTATTAATATATTACAATACGTTTCCTTTTAAGAGACCAAAATATTTAGAGAGGGCACCAACAGCTTTAGAGTCTTGGTAGCTATCGTAAGAAAAGTATGAATCTTAGTATATTACATATCAACAATAACTATTACCTGACATTAGCTGGTTACTAATATAATACTATCTTATATATAATTTTTTCAATATTTTTGTAGCTGAATGGTGGATTCATTTTGGTTTGTCCGAGAGAAATCTTAAGTGTCTAGCTATCTGAATCCTCTTCCGGACGGTCTCCTTAAGTGGCTGTGAGCACAATTGGTCTACCTTCGCCCTCATCCACAGCAAGCAGAGGAATCGTCTAACATAGAAGCGCCTTAACAACCTTGTATATGTTTACTACAATCTGAGGTTGGGTTAAACTGTGTTCAAGAGGAAGTGAACCTAATGTACACAGACCCAATCATAATGCTTTCGTTGAAGATGACAATGATCCTGTGATCGAATGGCTTGTAGGCCAGTATGAGCTGGAGCTTGATGAGCCAGATTACCTCCATGTTCAGCCAGTTTCATAGCCAGCGAGGCTAGAATCAATGTAAGGCAATGGGCAAATCGCAACATTCCACGCATGCTTCCAGCTAATCAACCATAGCCACAGAAGTTACTGTAGGCCAGTCATTACATGACTCCTTGTCCGAGACATCCTCTTAGAGATGATCGAGAGTTGCTTAGAGGAGGCCACCAAGCTACCTGGTCGACTCCGTCAGGAGAGCGACATCCATCCTCCCAATGTAGCCAGGCAAAGAGGGGCATGAAGGGTAAGCAGGCAGCTGCTCAGCACAGCAAAAACAAAAAAGAAAGGCAATTGCAACCCCAATGGAGTATAGAGGATTCGTCAGTTCACTCAGATTCAGAGACCAAGAGCAGCAATGATAACAGTTCGAGTGATCATGGCTCTGCTAGCCAGAGTGAACATAAGACCACCATTTATGAGAGCCATCGAATGGTTTTCGATTAACTGGCGAGTACCAATTTATGCATGCTACATAGGATAGAGACTACAGCGCATGATCTAGTAGAGCCCGTGAGTCTAAGATTGCATATAAGTGACGAGCTCTCGAGATCATTCAAGAGGACACAATGCAACCGCAGATGACCTCGCACGTGAAGTAGGATCCATAGACATATCTGGTTCCGAGTTGTATACTGAATTTTATTACCTGCAACCACAGGCAGCCTATGACCCATATGGATATGGATATGGTGTGTCTGAGGCATCGTCTTCCAATAGCTACTACCCTATGCAGCCCAAAATATCTTACGGATTGAATTTTACTACTACCATATTCAGATGGGCTCATCCACAGTTGTATTATAAGCTAGAGAAGTTCTCAGAGCCAAAGCTTCAGCGAGAAATTTGAGAGTGCTTATAACCCAAAGCGCGTTACTTATGGGATGAACGTACAAAAAATACGCTGCCACTTAGAAGGGTGGGCTGATGTGCCTCCTGACTATACTAATGATCTGGATATCTACAATAAGCATTGCCACTCGACGAAATTTTTGATATCGGTATATTGTACTTTAAATAATGTAATTAATTGTATAATTTTATATTTTCTTATCTTATTAGTTGATTTTAGGATATTTCATATTGCTTCATGTAACATACAATATCTCACTTATTATTTTATGTTTTATATCACTTTAAAATAACAAGATGCATCATTTAGATTATACCGAAATTATAGAAACATCAGAAAATATCAAATTACACTTAAAATCATTAAAAAAATAAAAAAATTAATTACCAATTAATCAAACATGAAAAGATAAAAAAATTGGCATGATGGTTCTGTGGCATGTCAATTCAAAATCAGCATGCCCGAGTGTACCATGTGTCAGTACGGTACGGAAGTGTACCATGTGTTGGTACGGTACTGAACCCGTACACATGCCGACCCACCTGCAGACTGGTATGGGTTTCAGAATCGGTTCTGTGGACCTTGGCCTGTTTGGTCGAACCGGCACGCCCAAGCGTACCATCTCAGTACAGTAGTGAACTAATATCGTACCGATCTGCCCGCCAGCCACGACGGACCTTGGCTTGTTTGATATTGTTGTTTTTGTATTTTTGTTTCTCTACGAATTATTGAAATATCATATAGAGATTTATGTTGTAGATACGATTTGCACAAAACTTCTGCTGCTCCTTGATTTTATTTTCACTCTTTTCAAAAGCAATAGATCTTTGCTACCTAAAGATCTAGACATTTTACAAACAATTTGAAAAAGCAAAAAGGTTTCATTATACAAGGGTTTGATCCCTTTTATGGACACATAAAATTTTTCCCTATTATAGATGCTTGTGGACTTTTTTAACTGGATGTCCAAATCTACATTTGGAAAAAAAACCTTAATATCCAAATCCATAACCGATATCCAGCTAAATAGTAAACATATATCCAGATCCGTATCCAAATTCGTATCCATTAACTGGCAAACTTATAAGCATATATCTAGAACTTTATCCGAATCCGATCAGATACAAGGATTTCTATCTGTATCCGATTTGAACTGGATCTAAACTGATTTATATCCAAATCCCTAAGACAATCTAATACCCATATACAAGAATTTCTGATGATGCTTACCCTAGCATCTTGTTTGGCTATAGATGTAATTTAATCTAAATAATCTCTCCTAAATTGGAATTACATCAAGAAGGTTATTCTTTAGCTCTAGCCACTATTTGCAAATATTGGAGATGAGATGGACCCATATGGGTTTGGACTACCCCTTAGAATAACCTCTAGATCATCTAGCCTATTCAGAAAGATAACACCCCTACCCATCCCAATCTTGATATAATATCATACCCACCCTTAAATACCTATTTCTCTTGACATTTTTCTAGGTGGAGTTTAACTAGTCCTCATCCTTGAATCCCTAAGTCCTCTTGATGTGTTTGTAAATGGAGATAAACTAGTCCTTATTCAAGATATATAAAATTCAATACTGCAACTTCCTTAAATCCCTAGATGCCTTGCATCAAAATATGTATCATAACCAGGTGTACTCATAAACCAAACAACAACTTCCTTTATTCAAGAATTAAGAGAGTCCTATTTAATTTAAATGCTATTGAACCTTATTTTGAGGTTCGTATTTAATGGATGCATGCAAGGTCTGCCGAATAAGTGCCAGGTGTTGTACTGATTAGTGACTTGTATGGTGTGGTACCAGTACCTACCCTATCAGGTATACTAGTTTGGTATCAATACACATTTTTTTTGCTTTTTTTTGTTTGGAGTGATTATTTAAATGTTTGTGGTTTGAATTATGATATTAATGCTATTTTGATGTGGCTTTATGTATGGTATGCTGAACCGGCCCGTTCAGCCCGTACTGGATCGGTCTGGTCCTTGACCAGTCGACCGAGCGGTAGAAGCCCGGTACTCGTGCGAACCAGACCGGTTCGCACCAGTACAAACCAACCAGTTCGCACCGATACATGTGCCCTGGGCAGCACGCCCGCGCTCGGTTCCCCATGTAGGGCATTTAATGCCACAGAGAGTGGCATTAAATGCCACAACATTTAACGCGACGCAAAATATGTCTAGTTTCTCGTGGAATGTCTATGTTACTCATAGATATTGTGATCCTGATTATAATCTCAGCACAAAATCTGACTCCAACCCAGATAATATGCGCATCCCTGCATCCCATAATCAAAGACTCCTAAATAGCCATCCTGATACTGATTATCATGTCTGGCACTGCGTTGGCCATCCTATTTGGGAGAAGAGTGAGACAGCGAAAGCTGACCCATAATTTGGTTGAGATTGTGGAGGGTAGTAGCCACTCAAATACTATCTCAAATGTTGGATATCTATACATGTACTATTCCACTTATGTAGAATAGGATCGATAATCGATTCTAATCCACATATGTCCAGAGTCCCTACTTTGAACCTTTTGCAGGCATTTCTTACAAGTAGCTACATCAGAGTAACCACTAGCTTGGTGTTGCTTTAATCTCATCACCCTCCCCACTTCCACTTTGCATCACACCACTTGCGCCTCCAGTACTATTGATCCAAAATCATTAGACCATGCTCCCAACCTATGTTAGTCTCCCTTTCTGGATCTATTTCTGCAAGTTTAACGAACACACACCATAAACTACCTCAATCATCACCATAAATTATGTAAATTGAATCTACAAAATTTTAAAATAATATTTTTATATTTTTTAGAAAAATTAATGACCTTATAATATAATTTCACTTAAAATATGTGATATTTTATAAATTATGTAAAATCTATGCTCGTCCCATAAATCATGCTCTAATTAGCAATACATATAACCAATTTTTATAATTTTTATCTGAATTAATAATATTTAATTAATAAAATGCTTAAAATTAGATAATTTACATTATATTGCACAAAAATGTAGAACTACATCAAGAAATATGTTTGTGTTATCTATAAATCATACTAATATTCATAATCTTTATATTTTTTAAATATTTTAAAATTAATTTTTAAATAACAAACTAATACTTAATTATATAATATGTAAAAAATTAATTTAATTTGGATTGATATAGAACCCTACCAGGAATATTACATATATTTTTTCAACCCATATGCATTAATCACCACTTACTCTTGAAATTTCTTTCAATTTGGGCTTAGGTTTGAGTATCCATAACCATTATTTAAATAAATTGCTATCAAGATAAGATAGCAGGAGCATGCTAACAATTTTTTCAGATTTTTAAAAATTATTTTATAGTTTATTATTATTTTCTAATCCAAAAATACACTTTTGATATAAAAATTACAACATCAACAAAAATTTATGATTTCTATTTTAATGTATAGATCATTTTAGATCTACAGCATGTCATGAAATCATGCCAAAATATAAAAATTTTGAATAATATCCCCTCATTTTTGCTTTTATTGGGCATGAAAAGAAAAGAAAAAAGCAAAGGGAATAATGGGGGATTATACCTGATTTTTGTGGGATTTAGCGTCAAATCCGACAAGAAATCCCTTTATTGCCTCATCTTTCATCTAGAATTTTTGTTCAAGAGGCTTTCTAGTTCTCTGCCACCCCCTTTTAATAATCGGGGTGGTAAGTGGCCAAACAGCCCTAAACTTAGGCGATTCCACTCAGTTCAGCCCCAATTCAGGCCACCTACCAAATAGATGGGTTGCTTTGTCCAGTTAATGATAGTCATCCATCTTCACATATACATTCTATGCTTTCAAATAAAGAACTAGAAAAATAAAAGGTAGTCAACATGATGATTGCTCTAATTGTAATGATTAAAAGGTTACTGATATTACGTTGATTTTTCAAACCAAGTTGAATGCTAAACCATACGAGACATCCTGGAGATAGTACAAATCTCCGTGGTAACACCATGGGGGCAATCAAAAATAAAAAGAAAAGTGCTATAACTAATATAAGGTGATCAAATAATGACACATAATTGGTGGCTTTGATAGATAAGAAGTTAGTGAAATCAAACAAAATGATAAGATATGATGATGCCCAAAAACCAATAACACTACTTAGGGCTTGTTTGGGTAATCTAGCAAGATTTGGGCTGAACTTCTGCTGGATTCGTGGATTGGAATGGAAAAGAATCCCCAATTGGTCTTTGTTTTTCCTTTCTTGTAGACCCACAGGCCTACAAGCTAGGATTTTGGATTGGTGTTGGGTGGGCCTTTAAAAGATGCAGGGCTAAGTGGGCCAGCAGGCCCAATTCCTGAAAGATATTCCTATATAAATATCCAAACAAGCCCTTAGGAAAAATAGGTCACTATTCACAGTTTTAGTCAATTAAGAAACATCATAAGGAGGAACAAAGGATGCATGTACCATCAACTTGTTCAAGGATAGTGATACATGATATGCGTAATCCACCAATTTGGTTGACATGGTCCTCACCTAAGCTGAGTTTGAAACATGTTGACTAATAGAAATTTGTTTGTGTTTAATAACAATACACCCAAGGCCATGCAGTCAGCCACGTGATGGAGGTAAAAGACTTTAAATCAAGATAAAGCCAATCTGATATGATTTTGTGCAAACCTTGTTTGCCCACATCAATCCACAAGCATTGCAAAGAGACCTTGGACCAGCTGGTCCACGACGCATTGCTGGAGTCAGTTTCTCACTGATGCCACAGTTTTGGCAGCTGCAAAAACCACAAAAACATCAAGCAGAAAACTACAATAAAGCAAGAATTAATCAGAGCCAAAGCCATTAGATTCTTTCATGTGGATTCACTAGGAGGAATACTATCAAGAAAAAGTTACCGTACATGCATAAAAGAAATATGGGGGAAAACTCACATTTTCATTTCTCGAGGATTATCATCATGGCTAGAGCTTTGGGCAGGATCACAACTTGAAGAGACTGATGCCTCATCCTCAGGATTGGCCTTCCCAGCAAATTGCCCCTTCCGGCGCTTCATTCTGACAAGAATTTATCAATGATAAATATAAAATGGCCAGGAAGGGGAAGATGAACGAAGTCATCAGAAAATGCTAGTTTCAAAGCCTGTAACTTATGCCTTGTGAGTTTTGAACATTATAGCATGCTCTCTGTGCATTTTTTGCATCCGTTTTAAGAATGCATTACAGAATCACTGAATAAGTCCAATAAACTGTGCAAGAAGGCAGCTCCAAGTTCAAGATTAAAGCATGAAAGAGTATGAATTGCTTTTTTAGATCTTTAAAACTCAAGGATTTGGCATGCATGTTGTATAACAAAGAGAGCCTAGTGTGATAGGATTTTCCGATGGTATCCAAATGGACATACTATTTAAAATCTAGAAATTCCTTTACAGGGACCCTATTCAACAAGACATAATCCATTGTTATGTGGCACCATCAGTTGTGTCATCTCTAGACCACTATCACTAAACATGATTAGGTGATCTACGTATAACTCTATAGCATACATGCACGAAGATGACGTCACACTCAAAAGGGTATGAAACTATGAATCCTTTGTAATTGCACGCACGCAACAAAATTTTGGAATTTACATGAAATGAAGGAAGCATCAAAAACCTCTTGCAAGGCCTTTCTTCCTTTTACGTTTTTATCAGTGGCTAGCTTGTCCTGTTTACATCATCATTGTTGCACTGAATCATCACAACATCCTCTTCATCATCAAACCACACCAATGAGCTATCGCTCCTAGTATACGACAATTTAAACCTTGCTATGCACTACAAAAGTTTTCAGATTCCAGGGTTTTAACTCAATCCTTCAAGAAGCTTGAACCAAGTCATGGATTTACGAAAGGATATTAGAAACTTGACCAATCACTCCATCTTCTCCCTTTAAATGAAAAATGAAGAGTTTCTAATTCAAACATTTCTATTCCTCTGGACTGCAGATATTAAGACACATATAGCCTCTTCTCCTCCCTGATGGCCTTCAGGCCATCATTATCTTCATCTAAAACTAATTTCAATTCTCACAATTAGGTGGTATTTACACCTTCAATTAGCTAATTATTTTGTCATCATTAGCTACTCTTTTGAGTTTTGACTTGTGGACCCCACATATCATTATGTGCAACCCAGACGGCATACTGACTTTCAAGTTTGTCATCCCAGGCTTCCTAGGGTTTAGCCCATCATTTGCCACCATCAAGATGACATACTAATCTTGCGGGCATAGTACTAGTTAATTCACATATCAAAAATGTCTCACACAGCAATTACCTAATTTCCTACATCACTTATTCACTCGCTCTACATGTCCTTTTACTGCCATTCGAAGATTTATTTGGACCCACTTTATTTTCCATTCGCCATATTTAGACCACACATTTTTGCAATAATGGCATTATGGCACAGTTTTAAAACTTTTGGATGCACTTACCCTAACCCCAGCCATATGTTTTAAGCAGAGCTGAGTTCACATATTTCTTTGTAGTAAATGCCCATATTTTGATAGTGAATGCACATATTTATAATAACTCAATGCATTTATCTGCTTGTCATACAATGCATGTTCAGAGACCAAGGTGTATCTGTGGAATTAGAGGCAAAAGGTTCGAAAATTTCGAAGTACACCCTTCTTAGGGAGGAACACATGGCTTAAATCTGCGCAGAAACAAAATAGATTCATATTTTCTGTAAAATTCCCCTTTACTTTTAACCATTTGACCCATATAATCTTGATTATTATTCTTTATTTTGGTAGATCTAGTTCTTATGACAAGGGTTCAAATAGGTCCACCCATGACATGACATAGTTTTAACCAGTTAGTCCTGGCCAAACTCGATTTTTCAAACCGCTGGGTCAGGTATTGTCAGAAAGATGACCTATTACGCAAATCAGATCGAGTCTTGATCATATCTTTTCCACCTGAACAAGATCTGACCTGATCTATGTATTAACTAAATCTAAAATGGATCAAATATTAGATGACCTGCGCTGACCAGGTTTGGCTCAATCCAACTCAAGCTAAAAAATCCATCGCTTTAGAATCTTCAAACCACTATCATTCATCCAATTTTCATAATTAGTTTTGTTGGTTGGGTGCTCAAGACTATGTTGTAGGTTCAGTACCAGTTCTTCTCAAAGGCAATAACAGTACAGATCCACATTACCACTCTTTTTTTAATTTTTTCTACTTGTTATCCTTGTCATTATTAATTTTCCTCCTAACAATATAACAGACAATCTATTTCTTATATCTTGCATGAGACCCAAAGCTAGACCCACCCAAGGCAGGCCTGAATGTATCAGGTTGATTTGGGTTTTACTTAAACCCAACCCATACTGAATGACCCAGTGGGTCCAGAAAAAACTTTCATGGACCCTATCCAGTTTGTCAATGGATTGGGTTTGAGTCTTAAAATCACGATCTGAAAGAAGAATGGTTGGGAGGTAACCCAGCTCAGTTGCAGGCTACTTATGACTTCTGTATATTCCTTATTGTTGATCAGCATATTATTGGATAGCCATGGCGTTGTCCTTCACCGCAAACAATTTGCGACGAAGACTGCAATCATTTAATTTGCATATTAATATCTTTTCATACCATCACCACTTTCCAATTCAAAACTTAATTGCATTATAGTCATTATTGTTACAAGCAATTGCCTATGCTCCAGAAAAATACTACTATTTCAGCTTTGATACTAATTATAGCCATTACTTTGATGGGTGATTGCCTGGTAATAGACAAGCCTTATGTTGCCTAGACTGCGGTTTACCCTGATGCCCATAACAGCCAATGCAGTGCATATCCTATACCAACAGTTAGGGTATAAGTACATTACCATACTGAGACATGGTACAACTCGTCTTGCCCACCACAGCGTACAATGTGCCAGTGAGGGGTTTTACCTAACTGAGCCCAGACACACAAATAAGCTACCAGTATGGGGCCTGTTACAGAATAAAAACCATGACCTAGACCCCTAAACTTGGACCACGATACAATATCCATACAAAAGTGTGTTTAATTTATCTATGTATAAGATATAGAACGATATATGCACATACTGTATATAGTTATATGTAGAAATAAATACATGTGTACATCATATACATATACATGTGGATATTTAAGTGGTACATATTTATATACATAAACATAGATATAGGTGGTATACATAAGCCTGGACGTGCGTATGTATTGCATAGACATCCAAACATACATTCATATGCATGTGCTTTGAATGCACGTCTTGTATATTCTCTTTTCATAAATCATATATGGGTTCCGAAGTTGTTAAAGCACTAAGACAGTCCCACGCAGTGAGCCCCTTAAATGCCTGAACAGAATAGCTAGGCAGCCAGGTGCACTTTATGAGAAAAATTCCCAAATTTAATAAAATTAGTACAGTAGCCCTATTTAATCAAACTATCACAAATATGATAACCCTAACCTCCTAGTTTGCTCCTTTGCTTCCCTAAACCCTCTTCTCTTGCCACCTGCAAGAGAGAGAGAAGGGGGGGGGGGGGTGGGGGGGTTGGGGGTTCAAAGTTAAGAGAGAGCAGCTTGATGGATGGCCATCATCAGATAGATGAGGGAGGACCCAAGATGAATGGTTGTCATCTTTAAGTACTCCTAAACTGCTTTTGTACATAAATTGTAAGACATTAATTACCCCAAATTACCAGACAATAACTATACTTCATAAATATATGCAGAACAATGGCTGAAATTTAATGTGTTCAACATTATTAGCAATAGGTGCCTACCTAGTAACAAAAGGATTGGTAGGTGGCCAAGCACTTGCCTAGGTACCATCGATCTGCTTGGAAAGAATCAGGTGGCTAGGGAAAGGGACTGTCCAGGTGCCTAGCCAGATTGATGTGCTAATAGGGGAGCAAGCTACAACAAATTGGAGAATAAGGAGAAAGCAAATTGTATTTAGAAAAAAAACTTAAGCATTAATAGTGGATAACAAAAGAACAATCATTCAAAAATATAGATCAGAACCTATCCTCCTGCAAATGACAACAAAGGAACCATGGTGATGACCCAAAGATTGATTTAAAGATTGATTTTGATGATCACAAAACCTTGAAGTATAAATACTAATGTTTGTGTTGCAAGAAGAAAGATAATTTGTTTTGCAAGGAACATAGCAAGTTGGAAAAATACAAGAAGGCCTCAAAAGCTCTCAAGAAAAGTTGGAAGAAAGCTACACTTTATTGCCCAAGTTTCAAGTTCAAATGATTCAAGTTAGAGGAGCAAATTCAAAGAAAGATTCAAAAGAATAGTCCTCGAGTCGACTCCTGGAAGTTTAGAGTCGACTCTGGCACTCTGGAGTTTCAAGAAACAGTGCTCGAGTCGACTCCGATACTCTACGAGTCGACTCCGACTGAGAACAAACAAAAAGACAGAGAGTTGATTTTCAGCGCTACAGTGCTCGAGTCGACTCCTACTTCAGCACTACAGTGCTCGAGTCGACTCCTACTTCAGTGCTACAATGCTCGAGTCGACTCCTACTTCAGCGCTACAGTGCGGAGTCGACTCCCAGCTACAGTGCCGACAGACTACTATTCACAAGTGACTCCTGTTTCAGCCGAGTCGACTCCTACTTCAGCCGAGTCGACTCCAGCACGCTGGGAGGCATAACGGCTAGTTTTTTCTTGATTCCAACGGCTCTATTTTTGTCTCTAACGGCTAGATTTTTGTTTCCACTCCCTCTAAAGCTATAAAAACAAGAGGAGAGCTAGGAAAGAAGGTATGGAAGTGGGAGAGAACATTTAGGAAAGAGATTTCAAAGAGATTACAAGAGAAATCTTCCAAAAGCACAAAAGGGCCATTCAAAGTAAAAGAGAGAGAAGAAGAGCATCCAAGTGAATCCCAAAGCTTCCTCTCCAACTGTGTGCTGCCTCGGTGATCCTCTACTTCGTGCAAAATCAGAAGAGGGTCAAGTAAAGAAGAAGCCGAGTTCCTTCATCTACAAATTTGTTTGAGGGCTTCTTCTCTTTACTTTGCTTGTTTATATTTGCTATATTTGCTTATTTGAGAAGCTTGTATTTGATTTAAACTCTTGTTCTAATATATTGTAACTTGATTCAATCAAGGGATTGAATCAAGGGGTTAAGGTTTGTTGGTGAGCCAAAGGGAAAACCAACGTTGCAAGGTTGTGGTTGGTGAGCCTTTGGGAAAACCAACTGGGTTGATTGTGAACCCGGAAAACAATCGTTGTAAGGTTGTGGTTGGTGAGCCTTTGGAAAAACCAACTGGGTTTGATTGTGAACCCGGGAAAACAATCGGTTGGTTCTAGTCGGTGAGCCTATGAAAACCGACCGAGTTCGTTGTGATCTCGCAAAACAACAAGTTGGGTTGTGAGCTTGTAAAACAACCGGCTGTAATCTGAGGGATTATAGTGAAATTCCCAAGAGGTCTTGGGGAGTGGATGTAGGTGCTGGGGTGCACCGAACCACTATACATCTTTGTGTTTGTGATGCCTTATCTCTTGTATTTCATGCCTTACATTCATTCTTGATTGTGTAATATCTCTAGCTTTGTTTTCTATAGAGTTATAAGTGATTGTTTAGAATTTGCTTAGCTTCCTCTCCATTCTTACCATACACATAGATTAAAATTGATCATACAACTATAAGTTAATTTTAGATCAATTGCACCCTAAGTCCATAGTATAATTGCTCTAGCTTAATTTTCCACTACTTTACTTGTAATTGCCTAGAGCTTAAGTAAATAACATCTTATCATTCCGCTGCATTCAATTCAAAGTAAAAATTAGGGAACATAATTTTTAGAAAACCCAATTCACCCCCCCTCTTGGGTTGTCACCTTGGGCAACAAGTGGTATCAGAGCAGGTGCTCTTCTATTAATTATAGTCTTAACCGACTAGAGCTAAAGATTATGACAACCCCACATAATACATTATTTGCCGAGGGACTTTCCATAAACAGACCTCCACCTTTTGATGGAACTTACTATATTCAATGGAAAGCTAGAATGAAAATTTTTGTTCAATCACAAAACTATAAAATATGGAATATCATTATAAATGGCCCTCACACACTCTCTCAAGCTGTCAATGAAAAAGACTTAGCACAATTGAATACTAATGCTATGAACATTCTATATTGTGCTATCCATGAATCTATATTTCATAAGATTTCTGCATGCTTATCTGCTAAAGAAATCTGGGATACTTTAAGAAATATTTATGATAAATCTCAGATTAGCTCACATGTGCTTCAATTGCATACTAACAATGAGACTGCAGAATCTTCCACATTAGCCGAGTCGACTCCCAGTTTGTCCGAGTCGACTCCTAGAGAAAAACAGTCTGAAAGGCAGAGACTCAGTCTTGGAGATCCTGTGAACGAGTCGACTCCAAGTATTTCAGAGTCGACTCCCAAGTTAGCCGAGTCGACTCCAACAAGGCCCGAGTCGACTCCGAGGCAGAACAGTTCAAAAGACAGAGAATCATCTTTTAGGCCTCTGAGAGCGAGACGTCTCCCGAAGATCTCGAGTCGACTCTCAAGTCAGTCGAGTCGACTCCAAGTAAACCCGAGTCGACTCGAGGAAGAAAGAACAACAAAAAAATTCAAAAGCTTCCTAAAGACAGAAGAAGAGGAAGCTAGATGAAAGAAAAAAAGAGTCAAACAAGAAAATGAAAGCTAGGAGCAATAATGATGATATTAGCTCCAAAGAACTACAAGAGGTAACTAACTTGTGCTTCATGGCACAAGAAGATAAGGTAAAATCTGAATCTACCTTTACATCAAATGATTTTCAAGAAGAATTCCCTTATGATGAATTATTAAATGCTTTTCATGATTTGTATGGTGAATGTAGAAAATTAGCTATGAAGAATAAAAATCTTAAGAAACTAAATCTGAAAATTTCAAAAGAAAGAAATTCTAGTGATGAAATACAAGATAAACTAAATTCTGAAAATGAAAGCTTAAGATTAAATTTAGAACAATTAATTCAAAAAAATCAGAGTTTAATTAAAGAAAATCAAAACTTAAGTAAAGAAATTAACCAATTAAAATCTTTTATTAACAAATTCACTGTAAGTTCAGAAAGATTAAAAATGATGTTTGAAAGCCAATATGTTGCTTATGATAAATCAAAACTTGGCTTGACACCTTTACTTAACAATAAATCTCTAGAGAAAAAGGTTATCAATTCACCAAGCAAACCATTAAATAAGATAACTTATTTTAAACATGAAAAGAATGGACATAACAACTTTACCTATCGTTCTAACATAATTAAATCAAATGGTAAAGTTATTACAATTAAACAAATTTGGGTTCCAAAAGGAACTATATGTCCTAACTCTCAAGGACCCAAGCAAGCTTGGGTACCCAAAATGAAAATATGAGGATGTAGATGTAGGTTGCCAAGATACCCATGGAACAAATAGAACTTTCATACAAATGGGTGTTCTAGACACACGTCAAAAAATGAAACTTAAAATATACTTATGAAAAGTAATTAAAAAATAATAATAATGAAATCAGTAACCCTTGCATCTCATCATTATTTTTGCTTTAGTATTTGATTACAATATGAATTGCAAGTATTGATCAATTTTGTGATATAAAAAATACTTTTGGAAATATAATCAAATCACTTCATTTTATAGTATGCTTTACTCACTATTGGATAAGTTGCTAAATGATTAATCAATTTATTAAGAATAACTCTATGAATTCTCTATATGCTTGATTGAGAGTTTTTATCCATGGCATTATTGTTTATCGATCATAGATATGAAAATGTGTACTTGGTATGCCTTTGAATATATGCACTATGAATACCAAAATTAAAGAAACCATCTTTGGCATATAAAATCAACTCATGCTAGTATGTACTTAATCTCAAAAGACCTTGCCATTGGCTTACTTAGATTATCTTCTGAAAGGTCAAAGTTTGCTATGCATGTTAACTAAGGAAACAACCAAAAATCAATTTCTAAATCTAAAGATGTTTCCATTACTAAGTTTTCAAAAGCTTACATTAGTTTTGTTCTTGGCACTCAAATTGAAATATTTTCTACATTGGCACAAACTCACAAAAAGGGTTCAAATGAAAAAGGTTTGCAAACTATAAAAATAAAGAAGTATCATGGCATAGTTTTGAAAACCAATTTTGTATTAAGCCGTGCACAGAAAATAATAATGAATACAATTGTTTCTGCACCAAGAATACCATGAGTAAAATAGGATTAATAGAATCCTTGAAGAAATGAAAAAGGCAATGTTGTATGATGGTCATCTAAAAGCTATCATCATTGCTTGTCATCTATATGGTTTCTATTAGATCTATTTTTTGATGAAAACTCCATTTGATCTTCTGAAAAATAAAAAATGATCTATTGCATATCTGTCATATTTTTCAGTAGTATATGTTATGCTTGATATGGTTTCTTGAAAATAATGCCAAATCTGATAAAGATATTTCTATCTTTGGATATCATTCATCAAGCAATGCATATAGAACATTCAATGAAAAGATTCTAGTTGTAGAAATATCAATTCATTTTATTCTTTATGAGACTAATGATTTAGTATCAAGATACTGAAATCAAATTATATATGTATATGGTTAATCTTTTACATATAACAATCTGAAAACTTGTTAATAATTAGAACCAAATTGGATTTTTCAGAAATGCACTTAATAAAGAAAAATTGATGACTACTAAAGGACTAAATCAAGAAAAGATGAAATAGATCTTGATGAAATTCTTGCATGATTAGAAGTTAAGATCACCATTATCATTTGCTTACTTTATGAGCTTTATATTTTGTCAAATGAATGTGTAGAATGCACTCCTATGTGGTTATTTCATTAAAAAAAGGGTCTATATAGAATAACCACCTTATTTGAAAACACTCATTACAAATATGATAAAGCAATATATGATTTGGAACAAGCATCAAAAGCATGATATAAAAGCTTGAGTAACTTTTTGATAAAAAGTAATAAATCTATACATTAAAAAGAAGAATTTGTGATATCTTGCTTGCTCAAAGCATACATTGATGGCATCCTTTTTGGTTCTACTAATGAAGATTTATATGGAGATTTTACTAAGCTCATGCAAAGTGAGTTTGAAATATGTATAATGAATGAATTAACATTTTTTCTTGAACTCCAAATTAAGACAAACAAGAAAGGGGATCTTCATTGACCAAAGTTAGTCCACAAGAAAACTCTTATAGAAGATTGGCATGAAGAAGGTATGTCTATGACCCCATCTTGTAGAATTTGAAAAGGATGAGCAAAGTAGATCTATTGTTTTAAAGCTATATTGAAGCATGATAGAATAAGTATTTTATCGTACAGCTAGTAGACCAGATTATATGCTCATTATGTGCCCTTGTGCAAGACTTCAATCTAACTCTAATGAATCATATTTTATTGATAACAAATAAATCATAATCTGAATTTTGATAGAAACAACTGTTTAAGATAAGTTGATTAAAACTTAGCTAGCGTGTCTTATTGATAATTATCTTAAGCAAATAAAATCTAAACTAAATTGATTTTGAAAATAAGAAATTGATTTGACCTTGATGAATCTTCCTATTGCTTCACATGCTTGTCCTTGAACCATCTTGGTTAATGAAACTATCTCTTTAGTTCAAGTGACATATGTTTGCTTATATTCAGGCAATCTCTTGAGTAAAGTGACTCAACATTCAATTATTATCATATCTTATGTTGAGTCACCTAGTTAAGAAATATGCTATATGAATGTTTTGTATCTCGAAGAAACTAATGACTTTCTTTCAAAAAAGAAAAGGATTTTGTTGATAATGCAGGATCTATGAGCAAGAAATAAGAAATTTCAACTTGAAGGACACCTCCATGAAAGGTACAATAAACATTCACATGCAAACAAGAGAGAGGACTTTCTTCAGCCAAAAGGTTACACATAAGAAATCTAGTAGGTATTTGACTTGAAGAATGCAGAATGAATCGGTAATTTTAGATACCTCTCTCATAAATTAGCTGAGCAAAGTCAATAACTTAAATCTTATTGTGGCATGGTTAAAATCTTTAATTATTAATTTCTTGATATCATGTCTATATATGTATTAATTGACTTATGCTTTTAGAAATTGATTCATGGTTTGCTCAAACTAAAATATTCCTTTGCCTATATCATAACCATGAAATACACAAGTATATGCTTAAAATGCTGATTTAAAATGACTTGTGAGAAGCTATGAATTCTTGAGCATAATGAAAATGTTGTTTGCATGATATACATCTATATGATACATAAGATTATTTCTTTATTCTGCTCTTTCATGTAAATTACTTGAGAATAACAAAAAGAGAGAGAGATAAAGAAAAGAAAATGGATATTATTCAAGAGAAGTAAAATCTAAGTAAAGGCAAATACTCCAATCTTAAGGAAAAGCAAAACAAGCATAATATATTCGGCACATTTGTGAGACTTGTGTGAGCATTCTTTTGGAAGGGATAAAATCCGTAATTAATTACACTTAAACAGGGAGAGTTTGAAGTGAACATTTTAACCTTTCTATATTGCTCATCATAGGGATGGTGCCAATGGGGAGGCTAGTGGTAGTACCCGGCACTATTTGACCCAACTATTCGGTGTAGGGTATATTAGGGACGGCACAAGAGGGAGGCTAGTGGTAGTACCTCGTGCCCCTTCCAACTCCACCGGATAGGGAGCAAATAGAGTATAGCATAAGAAAGTAAAAATGAAAGACAAAGTAAATGAAAGTATATAAGAAGAATCAAGTCAAATTTTTAATCACTTGAAAACACACTTTAAGGATGAAATCAATGCAAGATTATATTTAAATAGGGGAAGTTTATTTGAAAAGAATTGATTTTGATCATTGACATGCTTGTTCTTAATATTTTAATGCATGACTTAACACATAATATATTTTGCATGTGGCATGATGTCTTGAATTATGGGTTCTCAATATTTTGTAATGCTCCATGCTTGGACAATTTGATTGAATGTTTGAAATACTACATAAAATTTTTTTTTGGTATTATTGAAAAGAAATTTCAGATTTGTCGTTCACAATCATCTTTAAAATCTGAAAGTTGAATAAATTTGTAAAAAGGAGAAGAGAAGGATATCTCTATTTAGACAAAATGAATTGATTTTGTTTTATCCTTCAACTTGCCTAAATTTGGTATATAATGTTCTAATTCATACCAAAACTCAACATTAAATACAAAGATTCTGAATATGCTCTAATATGTTTGAAATATGTGTTTTCAATCGTAATGATTTAAGATGAGCTACAATGTGGAAGATACATATCTCAAATTATGATTTTGAAAGCCTCTATTGAAAATCTTTATAAAATTCAGAATCTGATTTTGTATAGAAGCTTAAACTCAATATGATTTCTAGATAAAAACTACAGTTTAAGAAAAATAGAATAATTCTGATGCCTTGATTGTTTGCCCCGATACGCATCTGAAACATATCATTTCTTATCTTTAAAGTGTACTAATATTGGTCTAAATGATGTGTCTTTCGATGATCTTGATTGCAAACAAATATTTTTAAATATATTATTTTATTTTGATATTAAAAAGAGTTATTGTGCTTCATGTATACATTGCTGAAAAACTATGATTAAGAAATTGAGTTCTATAAATATATATACCTCAATGATCATCTATATATTTATCTCTCCTACATTCTTAAAGACTTCCATCAAAATATATATAGAGAGTGAATGATCTTAAAGCTAGAAATATTTCAGCTCACTCAAATGATTCTTAAAAGAAAGAAAATGTAAATGCTTTTGAAAGAAATTGAGCTTCAAATGAATCATTTTCTGATTAATATTTCTATACATTTTCTCTAAGATTAAGAGAAAGCATAACTTGTTCTTGAAGGATTAGAAAGAGTAATTGATACAAATTTTGAATAATTCTAGATCACTCTACATTCTCGATATCATAGAATTTCAGTTCTATTCACGCTTATCATCAAAATCTGAAATTCAACAAAGAAAAGAATGATTAAAGAAAAATGCATCTTTTGAGGGGGAGCTTTAGATATTCAATCTAAATGCAAAAGGTTACATCCATTTGATGAATATCTTGAATGTTTTATGGATTGATTTTGATAAACCTCCTTGTGTTGCCATTGCTTGCCTTGAGTTGAGTTCTATAAAGGTTGTCTTATCTCAAACCTTGAGTCTTATGAAAATATGCTGAAACTTATAGAAAATATATTTTCGAGATTGACAATTTTATTGAACATTATCTTTAAATTCTAAACTCTTAAATAGGAACGATCAATTAAGGGGGAGAAAGAAAATTTCAGAAGGAAAGATCATATGGAACTTAATCGCATAAATCCATAACTAAAGGAGAGAGAAAGAATACTAAATGAAAAGTGATCCTAATACTCTCCAATATGTATCATCTGAAATTTAATCTGAAAATCTTTACGATACACCTTGAGGCTTGTTATTTGGTTAGTATATCTTATGCATCAATCATGAACCAAATTGCAATTCAAATAGTTGATCTTAAGAGCCTCTAATTTAATGAAAAAGGGGGAGAATAATGTGTTGAATTTTCTTGAGTATCTCTTAGAAAATCTATTTTGAAATTCACTAATGAGTCCAAATTGGCTTGCTCTTTAGAACTTCAATTTTGTGCCAATTCATATTTTTATGTATCAAATTGTGCTTATTTTCTAAAGGAATAAAAGAAAGTCTTTAAAAGAGCTCTAAGATGTATCAAAAATTGCATGAATCCATATTTTGGTATTTGTGCCCAATGCTCTTATTACCATAAAAGAACTTTGAAGTCATTAAGAATTAATGATCCAACATGATGATATATTTTTCAAGTATATAAGTTTTGATCTTATACTCTGAAAATTAATTAAATTGCTCTCATGTTGATAAAATACTTAATATATTGGGCAAAAGATCTTAAATGAACAAGCTTTCATACTTATTATTGAAGAGAGGTTAGATTTCCATTCGTGCTTTTCTTGAATATCATTTGTGGTACTTCTTGAATTAACTTAAGAAAGATTCCACCTACACTTGATTTGAAAACTATCTTTGGAATCACATTCGATGTGTTCTCCTCTGAAATTATCTTAATTGGCTCTGGTCTATGCTCATTAATCTTTTTCTAACATTATTGTCTTGAGTTATATGATTCATATTCTTGCAATAATTTGACATGCAAATCAGAGTACAAAAAGAAAAAGAAATATTTGAGTATTCTTCTCTTTGTGCTTAATGTCTCACTATCTTTTTGATGTTGTCAAAAAGGGGGAGAAATATCTAAGTATATGCTCATAATGCTTTATGTGTTGATTATGTTAAGTTGATTAAATCTAAAGCATTATCATGAAGTATATTTTAAAGATATATATTTTCTACTTCAAACAACTTAGCTATGCATTACTTCTAGAACACAATATATTTTATATTGCATATACTCCAAGTTTTGTCATCATCAAAAAGGGGGAGACTGATGACCCAAAGATTGATTTAAAGATTGATTTTGATGATCACAAAACCTTGAAGTATAAATACTAATGTTTGTGTTGCAAGAAGAAAGATAATTTGTTTTGCAAGGAACATGGCAAGTTGGAAAAATACAAGAAGGCCTCAAAAGCTCTCAAGAAAAGTTGGAAGAAAGCTACACTTTATTGACCCAAGTTTCAAGTTCAAATGATTCAAGTTAGAGGAGCAAATTCAAAGAAAGATTCAAAAGAATAGTCCTCGAGTCGACTCCTGGAAGTTTAGAGTCGACTCTGGCACTCTGGAGTTTCAAGAAACAGTGCTCGAGTCGACTCCGATACTCTACGAGTCGACTCCGACTGAGAACAAACAAAAAGACAGAGAGTTGATTTTCAGCGCTACAGTGCTCGAGTCGACTCCTACTTCAGCACTACAGTGCTCGAGTCGACTCCTACTTCAGCGCTACAGTGCGGAGTCGACTCCCAGCTACAGTGCCGACAGACTACTATTCACAAGTGACTCCTGTTTCAGCCGAGTCGACTCCTACTTCAGCCGAGTCGACTCCAGCACGCTGGGAGGCATAACGGCTAGTTTTTTCTTGATTCCAACGGCTCTATTTTTGTCTCTAACGGCTAGATTTTTGTTTCCACTCCCTCTAAAGCTATAAAAACAAGAGGAGAGCTAGGAAAGAAGGTATGGAAGTGGGAGAGAACATTTAGGAAAGAGATTTCAAAGAGATTACAAGAGAAATCTTCCAAAAGCACAAAAGGGCCATTCAAAGTAAAAGAGAGAGAAGAAGAGCATCCAAGTGAATCCCAAAGCTTCCTCTCCAACTGTGTGCTGCCTCGGTGATCCTCTACTTCGTGCAAAATCAGAAGAGGGTCAAGTAAAGAAGAAGCCGAGTTCCTTCATCTACAAATTTGTTTGAGGGCTTCTTCTCTTTACTTTGCTTGTTTATATTTGCTATATTTGCTTATTTGAGAAGCTTGTATTTGATTTAAACTCTTGTTCTAATATCTTGTAACTTGATTCAATCAAGGGATTTAATCAAGGGGTTAAGGTTTGTTGGTGAGCCAAAGGGAAAACCAACGTTGCAAGGTTGTGGTTGGTGAGCCTTTGGGAAAACCAACTGGGTTGATTGTGAACCCGGAAAACAATCGTTGTAAGGTTGTGGTTGGTGAGCCTTTGGGAAAACCAACTGGGTTTGATTGTGAACCCGGAAAAACAATCGGTTGGTTCTAGTCGGTGAACCTGTGAAAACCGACCGAGTTCGTTGTGATCTCGCAAAACAACAAGTTGGGTTGTGAGCTTGTAAAACAACCGGCTGTAATCTGAGGGATTATAGTGAAATTCCCAAGAGGTCTTGGGGAGTGGATGTAGGTGCTGGGGTGCACCGAACCACTATACATCTTTGTGTTTGTGATGCCTTATCTCTTGTATTTCATGCCTTACATTCATTCTTGATTGTGTAATATCTCTAGCTTTGTTTTCTATAGAGTTATAAGTGATTGTTTAGAATTTGCTTAGCTTCCTCTCCATTCTTACCATACACATAGATTAAAATTGAACATACAACTATAAGTTAATTTTAGATCAATTGCACCCTAAGGCCATAGTATAATTGCTCTAGCTTAATTTTCCACTACTTTACTTGTAATTGCCTAGAGCTTAAGTAAATAACATCTTATCATTCCGCTGCATTCAATTCAAAGTAAAAATTAGGGAACATAATTTTTAGAAAACCCAATTCACCCCCCCTCTTGGGTTGTCACCTTGGGCAACACATGGCTACCTATAAAACTTAACATAATAACAATATATGTTATTACTTCTATTATGTTCTAGTTATGATGTTAAAATGAATTCTTCAAACCAAGGTTCCCAGAATCAATATCGGGACCCATGTCGATCGATGACCGGCATGGTACGGTATAGATCTTGAACTAAAGTCAACAAAGGATGTGTCGACTTCAATTCAAAATTCGAAAATTAAAAAAAGATTTGAAACCACTCTCCCCTGTTCTGAAATGAAGAGCATGAGGGAGGAGAGGGAGAGAGAGAGGAAGCAAGGGAGAGGGATAGGAAGGGAGGGAGAGAGAGGAGGGGAGGGTGATGGGTAGGAAGGGAGGGAGAGGGAGGGAGAGGGAGAGAGAGTGGAAGGAGAAAGAGAGGGCTCGAAAGCCCTTGTCATTGGGGGTGGGGAGCTCAAAACCATAATCGTCACCTCGCATGTGTGTGTGAGAGAGAGAGAGAAGGGGGATGGGGGGTGGGGGTGGCGGAAGGGCGCGTACCTTCGATGCCTCTCATCGTTGAGGTCCGAGCACAGGAGGAGGCGAAGGTCTTGAACAAGGTCGACGGAACCGTCCCAAACAAGGCGATTCAAGGCATACCGAGCCGCACCGGCAGCGGACCGAAACGATTCCGGCAATAAAGTTTTTCAAGTTGATTTAATCAGTAATCAATATTTTTAAACTTTTTCAATAATTTTAAGTCTAATTTGATATTTTTTTAATATTTTTTGATGATTCAATAGTCTCGATTTAACCTAAATAATGCATCTTATTAGTTTAAAATAATACAAAACATAAAATAATTAATAAAATTTTGCATGCTATAAAAAGCAACATGAAATATCCTCAAATCAAGTAATGAAGTAAAAAATATAAAATAATACAATCAATTGTATATATTTAAAGTACAACATAGATATCGATATCTACAATCTCGTCGAGTAGCGATGCTTCTTATAGATATCCGGATTATTAACATAATTAGGAGGCACATCAGCCTACCCCTCTAACTAAATGACATTGTAGTCTTATATGTTCATCCCATAAAGAATGTGCTCCAGATTATAAACACTCTCGGATCTCTCGCTGAAGCTCTAGCTCTGAGAGGTGTCCGCTAGCTAATATACTAGTTGATAAAACGGCTATGAAGGGGGCCATCCGAATAAATTGACAACAAAATTCGATCCATAAAATGCCTCAAACACACCATATCCATATCTGTATCCGTATGAGCCATAGGCTGCCTGTGGCTATAGATAATAAGATCCAGTATACGACTCGAAATCTGATATGTCTATAGATCCTATTCCACGTGCGAAGTCATCTGTAGCAGCATCGTGTCCTCCTGAATGACCTCGAGGAGCCCGTCTTCTATATGCAATCGGATCCTCACGGGCTCAATCAGATCGTGCATCATGGTCCCTATCCTGTGTAGCATGCATAAACTGGAACTCATTAATAAATCAAAAACCATCCTGCAGCTGTCTCATAAACAGTGATCTCATATCCTCCACTTGTTGGTCAGCAGATCTATGACCACCAGAACTGGTGCCCCTGGTTTCTAAATCTGAGTAAACTGACTCCTCCATACTCTCTATTGAGGCTACAGCTGCCTTTTGTTTTTCTTTTTTGATGTGCTGAGCAGCTGTCTTTTTACCCTTCATGCTACTCGCTGCCTGCTTACCTTCGTGCCCCTCTCTGCCTGGCTATATTGGCAGAATGTATGTCGCCCTTCTAATCGAGTCGACCGAGTAGCGTAGTGGCCTTGTCTAAGCATCGCTCAATCATATCTCCGAGAGGATATCTCGGACAAGGAGTCATATAGTGACCTGCTCTAATATGATTCTGGCTGATTAGTTGGAAGGATGCGTGAAATATTGCTTTCTGCCCATTGTCCTGCGTCGATCCTAGCCTCGCTAGCTACGAAACTTGTCGGTCGTGGAGGCAATCCTCGCTCATCAAGCTATCCGATTATAAAATCATCCTCATCATCAACAAAAGCACTATGGATTGAATCTGTGTACTTTAGCTCCACTTTCTTTTGAATACATTTCAGCCTCAACCTCAGATTGTAGTGAATATATACAAGGTCGTTGAAGCGCTTCTGCATCAAACGGTTCCTCTGCTTGTTGTGGATGAGGACAAAGGTGGACCGATTACGTTCACAGCTACTCGAGAAGACCGTTTAGGAGAGAATTCGGATAGCTAACCACTTAAGATTTTTCATAGACAAACCAAAATGAATCCACCATCAGCTACAAACATATTGAAAAAAATTATATATAAGATAGTACCATATTAGTAACCATCTAATACTAGGTAAATATCCTCCTAATGTATGATATACCTGGATTCATACTTTTCTTACGACAACTGCCGAAACTCCAAAGTTGTCCGTGCCCTCTAAATATTTTTGGTCTGTGAAAAAACTGTGTTGTAAATTTGTAACTCTTACCCTCAGGATGAGCCGAGCTCAGGCCCACATTCAACAAAGCTTCCTCGTTGAGCAAATCGGGAAGCTTCAGAGTCTCTCCAAAATCGAGCAGCTTGTCCAAAGTCTCCTGCTCGGATCGCGACAACTCAGGAGACTTATTATTTGCCGAGGCCTGCGGCGAGCCCTAGGTCGGGTCGAACCCCCATGATGGCTCAGAGGAAAGAAAGAACTCCTTCCATCCATGAATGGAGAAAGGAGCACCTCGAAAAAGTACGCAGTCTCTCCGAGGAGAGAAATACCACCACCCTTTATCCGCAGAGCAGGTCTTCAGTACGAAGTAGCTCCGAAAGACATTCATCGAGGTAGGGAATCTCTAGGCAAGGCACACAACGAGGAACCCGATGATCATCCTCCACGAGTTCGGAGCAAGCTGCGCAGGGACTAGGCGATAAGTCGCCAGGAGGATAAAATACCTCTCTGAGGGTTCACCGAAGGAGATAACCGAGAAAAGGAGGACCGCCATGAATCAAGAGCAAATCTCACCGCGAAGAACGCCGGGGAGCTCCGAACATACCCAAAGAAAAGCTCGAACACAGCTACAATGGTAGCCGGAAAGAAGAAGAGCGGAGGCAAAAGAGGTCCAATGAGGACCCTAGGGCCCCTTTTAGGCCTTATATAGCCTACTCCAACGGCTCTGATCGGCCAACCTAAGCGATCAAGCAGCCGGGTCTCGCCGCGTGGCAAGCTCAGAAGCTCCCTTAGCAAATCTTTTCGGATCGCGGCACTAAAGGCTGACCATCGTGAAAGGCTCGTCGGAGAATGGGGTATTAACAACTGACCCCTCGCGTTCCATCATGCAACACGCTTCAGAGGACGGGACATTAATGATTGTCCCCGCCTCCATCCCGTCCAGCAACGCCTCGGAAGGATGCGCGCACGCAACATATTAAAGAGCTCCTATAACTGTTTCCGCTTGGAACAACGTGGCAGCTTAAGCCACCCAAGTTCGGCTCAGGAAGCCCAGATATCATTATGGATGAGTGAAAAAGGAATAGATGTTATTTTATTGCTTATAGGAAAAGAAGCATGTTTGTGCTTTGCAAGTTCACAAATATCACAATGAAGAAGTTTTTCATTAATCCCTTTAAATAACAATGGAAACATAACTTTAAGAATGCCAAATGAAGGATGTCCTAGACGAAGATGATAAAGCCAAATCTTGTCTTTATTTGAAAATGAAAACTCAGAAAGCAATGACAAAGATAAATTATTCTTAGATCTATTTTGCCCGCTTGATTCTTCAAGATAGTGAAGTCCATCTTCCTTCCTAGCACGTCCAATCATCTTCCCAATTCCTTAGTCCTGAAATACACAATGTGAGGGAAAGAAAGTAATGCTGCAATTCAAATCTTTTATGAGCCTATGTATGGACAAGAGGTTAGTGGACAGTTTTGAAACATGAAGAACACTGTCAAGTTTCAAAGCCTGGTTTATTAAAACACTTCCTTGGCCAGTAACTGTTATTAATGTACCATCGGCTGTGGCTATCTTCTTATTGCTAGGACATGGACTGTAAGAGATGAATTTGTGTGATGAATGAGTCATATGGTCTATGGCCCCTGAATCAATGACTCAGGAACCCAAAAAAGAGATTATGCTTGAGACACTAAGGACACAAGGGGAAGGATCCTTACCTAAGAGTGCTACGGAACAAGCACCTGTAGTAGTAGGCTTTTCCAAGGACCCCAACAAATTCCTCAGCTTCTCCATCTCACTTTTATTGAATTCTCCTTGCTCTTGTGGCATGTCCTCCTTTCTGGGCTGTGTAAGTCATATGAGCCTGCCCCCTTTGCTGTCCATTCTTCATGGTCCAATGATTGTTGGGCAATTGTGGCTTTCCATGAAGCTTCCAGCAGCGCTCTCTCGTGTGGCAAGGCTTTTTACAGTATGTACACTATAAGGCATCCCTGCTTGTGGTTTTAGACAGGTTCGGTCCCTCATTCATGCTCATAGTCGGTTGGTTAGGGGTGGGATTTTTAAAACCTGCCCCTTTTGAGACCATAGCCGATGCCTCAACAGCCTGAAGTTCCACTATTACTCCTCTCCGTCCTTCTTCTGCTCAGATTATCACAATAGTCTCATTTAATGAGGGTAAATCATCCTTTCCAAAAACTTATACTCTGACCAGATCAAACTCCGTATTTAGACCTACAAGAAAATCATAAATCTTGTCTTTCTCTTTCTCTACGAGTCTTTTCACCATGGCTGCATCATCACTGCATTTCAGTTTAATGCATTGATAATGATCCATTTCTTGCCATAAATTTGTCAAGAGGTTGGCATATTCTGTGACAGTATGTTCTCCCTGCTTGGTAGCTGAAATCTTGATCTTGATCTCATAAATCTAAGCAGCATCACGAACCTTGGAATAAGTCTGTCCAACAGCATCCCATATCTCCTTCGCCGTGGTTAGGAACATACATGTGTCACTGATCTCCGGTAGCATTGAGACCATAGCCAGGACATCACCATAGAGTCCGCCTCATCCAAAGCAACAAATCTAGGATCACTTGCTTCCCGTACCAAGCGACTCAATTTGCCTTTCCCTTTTAAGAACGTTCGGACCACCTGCGACCATTTCAGGTAATTCTTTCCATTAAATCTCCTAAAGGAGCAGAATTTGCTTCAACATTCTGTGTCTCAGAAGTGTTGGTGCTGTCTATGATTTCTGCCATGGCTGTTGGAGATTAGAGATGATGAGAAGATCAAGAAAGAGATCTGTTTAGGTCAAGAGTAAGAGTGGCCGAAGAGAGGAAGAGAGGAAATTAGAGAAAGAAAACAGCTGTAAATGGAATTTAAAAATAGGCGGCAATGAAGGCCAAGAAAGCAAAAAAATGGGTAATTTCCAGAGAGCTCAAAGCTCTGATACCATGTGAAGAATTGAAAAAAAATTATTCTCCTTCTAATTCAAATATGCTGTACAGTTTTTGAATTTATACACTTAGGGAGACTAACTAAAATAGGAAACTATCTCAACTTAAATCCCCACAATTAAGAGATTGATCCCCACAATTAAGGGATTGTCATAACTACAAAAATTTCCTAAATAAAGCATAACAATTTACACCATAAATACAATGATTCCCTAATTTCCTATTATTACACACACACAGTTTCCTTATTAAGAAGAAACCATGTTTTCCCACAATATCATTCAAACATCAAGCAGATATATCTTTGTGTGCCAAAGCTCTGCACCATAGCAGCAAAGACATATACTTTCCAACTTCTTTAACCATGAGCTCCAAGTCTTCTGAATTTCTTTGATTACATTTTGCAATGGACAAATGAAAGCTACAATCCAATACTGAATATTAGCTTTCTCCATGTACAATTCAAAATCTATAAACAAGGGCCTATGGCACCACATAAGAAAGTCAACATACAAAGTTCTTAATTTAACCAATTTGGCAACCATACATCTGAAAAAGCCCACTGTTACCATACTCAAAGTAGACTAATTTTAACACTATAACTAGGGTTGTTCAGCAATTTTCTTTTTAAAAGACTGAGTTATGTAATGGTCTCTTCAATGTTTTGCACAAAAAGTTTGTATTTTAACTATACTTATTTCAAATTGAACAACGATCCCTTAATGTTTTCATGATGCCTTTTATACAAAATAGCTGCTGCTTCATTTGCAATTATACATGTGTATTTGCAGGTGCACTGTACCTAGTTACATTAAATATAACTCAATGTAGATGCGGATGATGAAAATATAAAATGGATTTTCAATTAAATGAGTTGAGAAGATCCAACAGAGTCAATCCAAGAGCAAGTACAATCATGGAAATATGATTTCAGAGTTCAAAACAGGAGCAACACTAATGCAGCACAGGGTACAATTAGCAGGTACTATGACTAGCTAGACCATGCCAAGCATTGCAAAAGCCAGTGGATTCACGTGCGAAGACTTTAATAAGCAAATATTTGATTTATTTCCATCCAGTGAGTGAGGATTCAGAGGTTTTCGCCAGATTTTCTTATGGATTTTCTGTTAGAGATAACATTGAATTTTAGCTAATTTTCATATCTGTAGTAGAATAACTCTAGTATGTTTCTTATTGTCGAGTCCTGTTTCAAGTATAATTCTGTTTCAGGTTTAATACCTGAATTATGGTTAGGGGACCATATCCTACAAATATGCATCTAATGCATTGTAATGGTAGCCTATTGTCATATTAATAAAAAAATTTCAGAGAATTTCCTTCACCAACCAAAGGGTTCTTCAATCCAATTTACCTATATTTGCAAGTTAATCTTCAAAGTGCAACCTCATCAATCAAATTTCCCTTTCTTTCTTTTCTTGTTGCATCAAACACTAAAGGATAAAGGATCCTAGAATTAAGATTACTGAGAATAAGAATTCTTAAACTTAGATATTAATTCATGTCATAACTCACTATACAATTTTTCTCCAAACAATAATCACATAGGAGAAATAAGTACCTAATGCAAATCAAAAAGAATATACCTAAACAAAATAAAGCTATTGTAATCATTGGAAACTCATATTTCCACTTCTTTATTCTTTTATCAATTAACTCAATAAAAATAAAATTTTATATAAATTCTACTGAACAAGCTAATGAATATGTAATTACTTCCATTTTCATTTTTCAATTATCCAAATATCATTATGTGTAATATATTTTTTCACAAAGAAACCTAGAAAAGATGATAACCATGATTTAACCTTCTTCTTTTTTTGTCACCAGATCATTTAGAAGCTCTCGTGAATCCAACATAAGCTTTGACTTAGGATCCAGTAGAGAATCAACATGTTGAAGCAGACTATCCTAACCACTAACATATGATTCATCACATAGTGGCATTGCTGCTGACACAAACCAATTCCTTAGAAAAAGTTATTCAACACCCAAAACTCATTCCAACTAAGTCCAAAAACATCTTTCAACAAAGCGTTCTAATGATCTAATCTTTACCAAAAAACAAAAAACAAAGTGTTCTAATCTTAGCTGCTCAATATCTCCATCATTATTTAGAGCATATCACTCTATTTCATAAATAAGAGTCACAAATTGGAGTATATTAGTCCCGCAATGGCTGATCTACAATATTTGTAAGATCTGAAATTTCAGTTCAAATCTGAATTTCAAACAAAATCTGAAATTTCAGGATAAATTGCAGAAAATCTGCTTGTAAGGAACATAGAGAAGCTCCAGAGGAGAAGAACAAGCCCTAACTGAGGCCACTCAGCCAAAAGTTGATAAGAAGAAATTAAAGAGGAAGAGGAACAAGAAAGAGTCCGATACTTTATTACATTAATGTAATAATAATAGCAATACAACTTCATTCCTCCTTTTAAAATACAAGAAACCCTGATCTAATTCAAGGACAATACGACTCTTAATAAATCCTACGGTGGAGAGCGAAAAAGAAAAAAAGGATTGCCCTGAATAGCCGAATGTAAAAAGAAGAATGGATGGATGGCTTGGGGTGACCTCCCAGCATCCTTATCCATCTTTCTTTTCTTTCCTCATCTATTCCATTTTTACTTTTTCTTATTTTATATTTATATGCCTATGTTTTAGACAGCTAAGAGGAACAGGAGATCCCCTGTAGTTCGTCCATATGGAGTTTAGGAGTCCCTTCTTTTCTTAAGGTGGAGCCAAAATTAGGTGGTTAGACCCTCTCTTGCTGCATTGGAATAGGCAGTTACTGAAATAGCAAAATAAAACAAAAATAAAAAGGAATGCAGTGAGATCTAATAGCAACGGTCATTCAGCCGGACTCCTAAAATAGTCATAATAACCTTTCTAGACACCTTAAGTTCAAACTAAGATAAAGGAGAACTAACTAAAATTATGCCAAAGTCAACATAGAAACCTAGCATTTTTTTACTCCCAAATTTTTCTTCTGCTCAAAATCGATGCTCAACCTTCAAACTTAATTGCATCACAAACCATAAACATTGTAAGCCATGAGAATCACTTTGGAGAATTTCTTAAAACAGGCCCAAGATGACTGATTTTTATTCCTTAATTTTGCAGATCTTGTATTCTTCTCCTTAGGCAATAACCTTGGTTTCCTCAAAGTTTCTTCCATACGTTCACCTAGCAAATAGGCATTTTCAAGGCCAGTTTGTAGAGAACAAATTAGATTAGTGAAACTGAAATAATAAACCTAGTTTAGACAAGTTATATGCTAGAAAAGCTATCATTATTCCAGTGTACCTTCTCTAGGTAGCCCTTTTCACTTCCTCTTATGTCATTGATAAGTGAGACAGTTTTCACAAAGAGATATAGTTGCATTACTACAAACCTTACAACAGAACTTATGTTTCAGGAAAGAGTCAGCACGCAAGTCCCTTTTTTTCCCTTCCCTCGTAGACAATTATGGAATAATCCTTCTAGAAAAAGCATGATGTGAGCTATTAGAAAAATGAGCTGAAAACATAGAACACCTGAACAAAGGAAAGCACAGGCTCAATGCAGGAAACCCTGTGGATACCTGAGAGCTACCTCCTTGCGGACATTGTATCGAATTTTCTTATCGAAACATCTCTCCTTTCTCTTCTCTCGAAATCTAATTAGCGAAGCAATCCTCTTTGCTGGCATAGTTGTGTACTGTAAAATATCATCCAAAACTGATTTAGAAATAGCAAACAAAATAATGCAATTCAACCAAAATACTAGTACCCTATCATCCTGCAGACAGGATAGTGCCATGCCAGCTGTACCAGAAGGCATTTCACATCCTCCCAATAGTAACAACACAGCTTGCACCTGCAGCATAAAAATGTTACTAAAGAAGCACATGTTCAAAATGTTGCAAGTTGAAGGCAGGCAGAATAAATTGCCATTTAGGGGCAGTAAGCTCACAGAACATTATTAATATACAAGATCATGCACAAATAAAAGGTTCAAAGTAAATCTGAAGTGGAAAATTAATGATAGTAGCATAAAGAGTACAGGATTAAGCTATCCGTAATGTCTCCACTCTACAGAATGTTCTCAATGCTAGTTCTAATGAGAGGATTTTAGGAAAAAATGCCTATACTTATTAAAGTTAGTAATAATGTGTTAATATATATTTAAAATTATAAAAACAGATCTGAACGTCATAAAAAAGAAAGAAAGAAAGAAAGAACAAAGAGTAGGAGGAAAAAAAAACTCGAGTTCACTATCCATTAGTTGTGTCAAGTTCACTATCCCTTAGTTGTGTAGTTTCTTATTGTTATGTCAAGTCCTGCCAACATGATAAAGGATGACTGGACTGTCCTTAAATTGTTATGTCCTTAAATGGTGAAATAATAACAGCACCCTTTTTAAACCATTTTATGAGATGACATTAAAAAGTCATAGGTAATCACAATAAAATAATTGGCACAAAATTTTATTTCAAGGAATTAAATATACTACTAGTTTGCTTGCTCACACTATCATAAAATACTTTTTTTAATACTAAATTAAGTATAAACTGGAACAGATTGTCATAATGGATAGTTCTCCTCTGGATATGATTTGAATCGCTAAACTGAAGATAAAATAAATTGTTCTAAACAAATTTCAACTGCAATGATTTCGTTCATATGGAGCATTGACTGATATATAAGATCCAGTAATCCAATTGCCAAATTGGATCTAACATTGGATAATCAGCTTACAAGGTGAGAAAACAATAAATTATATGCAGCAGACATATCAGATGCCGTAAATCATCAAGATAAAGTGAGTTTATGATTATGACATACACTCCCCTTGAACAACTTAAGGATATCTAACTATGGTACCTGACTACCTATAATGATTTTAACTACCAGAAGCCCTTCAAACACATCACGTACCAAACACTACCATGCAACAGAATTCATGCAGCATATACATTACCAAGGTCCGCCGTACCGGTACCGGTCGGCGTACCGGTGGCGGCCCGGACCAGTACGAAACCGGTCCCGTACCGGTCCGAACCGGTCCCGTACCGGTCCGAACCGGTCCGTACCGGTGGCATACCGGTCCGAACCGGTCCCGTACCAGTTCTTCAACAATAAACTACCGGTACCGGATTCCACACTGATCCGATATCGATCCCAGACCGGACCGGTACATATCGGCCCGTACCGGCCGGTACGGACCGGTACGGCAGACCATGTACATTACTTTACCATATCTGTTGAGAGCTTCTATCTTGGGATCTACCAGTAGTACAACGAACCTACTGGCATGCAATGGAAAAGTACCTCCTCTCTGTCTTTGGAAGAGCTAAATTGTCAATTCTTATAATATCCTACTTTTTAATACCGATATGGCACAAGAGTCACCCTACCCAGTAGCAGCTCTTAATGCCCCTGATTATCTAATGGCCATGCTAGAAGATATCTCTTGAGAATGGCCTTGATGCATCGCAAGGCTAACTAGATATGCAACTGATTGGCAATTAAAGCAACATAACAATTTTAGTTTATAACATGCATTTAAAGAGCTTACCTTAGTTGCCTTACAAGTTTAGAAAGTGGGTTCAGAGTCCTAGTTGTTCATTAGAAGTTGTAGACCATTAAGGAAAAGCAACAGACAATAAATTTAATCATTAATTAAATAACTTAATGATTTAGAAGCCAAAACTAAATACACTAGAGGACTTGCTAAGGTTTCCACAGTTCAAGAATCGTGCAAATTAGAGTTTAGACAGGATTACAACTATTTGACTGAAGAGCTATCAAAAATGCCAAAGAGCACTTTTTGCCATTCCATCCATATAAACAAAATGTAATTGATGCTAATATTTTCTAATAACTGGTCACTGCTATTCTGGCGGTTATTTGCCCGGTCAAGCCTTTGACGGGATAACAATGTGAAAATAGTGGAGCATTGTGATTATGTCAATACTTATAGAATTAAATATTGTTTTTCAACTAACCTAAAAGTTTGAATTTAAAACTATACAATCTATTCTACTATAAAAAGGAAACTCCCAAGCAGTGCATGCAGTTCTACTCAGGGGGTCATACATCTCCAAAAAATGCGCTAGTCAAATTCTACTTCTAATTTAAACAGCAGCGAAAAGGTAGAACAGCCGCTATTCCTGCAGTAAAGTAGTAGTTAAAACAGGAAAAGGAACAAACAACAACTGTTCTTTAGTACTCGTTATGCATACAGGTAAAGTACAATGTCTCTGGAACCATTGTAATGGTAGTTATTGTGCTAATGGCTGTTATCAACAAGAATATAGATGGAGACTTTTGCTAAACTTTGCTTGATTTTAATTTTCCCCTTGTTTGTTTGAGTTCCAAGCTTCCAACACTCCCAGGGCTAGTTCTATGACTTTGCAACCTACAGATAATCCCTCTGTAGCCACCTCTTGCAAAATAGGTTAATGAATTTTTTTGTTCAGGCGCTGCTCATCTCCTCCAAACAATACTTGGAAGTATTATAGTAATGCCATAGAAGCACATAAGTTTCTTGTGTTGATTTTGTTAGGCTAACAAGCAAGCAAAACCCCCCGCATCCCGTCAGTGCACAGGGTCCAGTATTGATTCACTACCATTTAGCCTTTCTCCCCTTTTCTTGACCAGTACACCTGGTGCTTACTATAGATGACATGGATGCATGCATTTGAATACATGGATGGATCGTTGTTCCCAAATAAAGCTAACTGACTGGTTTTGGTAAAGCGTCCAAGAAATCCTTCAGCATGTTCCCTTTTTATAGTTTTTGGTTACTTCCTTTCACCTTATCTCATTAAATTCAAGTTGAAACTTGAAAACCACCCATTGCGACGTCCAAATGCATAAACAAAATTAATTAAAATACTCCCAAAGACAGAATGTTTGGGGAAAATAGATACATAATACCAACAAATGAACAGAATGAAACCTTTTCGGGGGAGACGGATTCGAAGACGTAGGCCTCTCCCTGGTAGAGGAGCGTGAGCTGGTTCGAGGTAGGGCTCACCAGAGGCACCGCCGCGTCAACGCCGTCGTCCTGATCCGACGGCGCGTCGGCGGCCACCGTGCCGTCGGAGATCTCCTGCTTCTCGCGCGCTGGTGGGTCGCTGGGCGGCGGCCCATTCTGGCCGTCCGTTGGATGGGCCCCCCGATCGGTCTCCGGCATCGGCTGGAGCGGTGGCGAGGAGGAGAAGAAAGAAGGGGTTGCAGAGGACCCCCCAAGTCGTGGTGACCGAATCACGGCCGCTGGTTTCTCTCCGATATGGATGAGATGACACTTGCAAGTAACCCGCGCTGCGCGGCGGGCTTTAACCAAATATTTTTCCTCAGAAATGTAATCAAAAAATATTTTGTTAATATCTTCCCCCCGAAAACCTCTAACAACAATTATAGTTTTCCTATTTAGGAAATTACCTTCGTCCTATTCCCCCGCTCCTACAGCTTCTGGGTTAAAAAAATAAATAATAAAGAGATATTATTATACTATTGCCAGATTAAAAAACATATGGATACAAAAGTACATAAATAGATAGAAGAAAACTAGTAATAAACAAAATAAGAAAGATAACGGTACAGTATCGGCCAAAGATTATTTTGTACGGATTTATTTTTTTTTTACACGCATTGAGAATGGATTTCTATGCAGTTATGGGAAGCTGTAGCAGTTTATGATGGTGAAGGAGCACTATAATAATATAAATTTTTCGATGATAAATCTATGTGAGTGTAGTGATAAGAAAATGGTGGTAATCAAATTATACTACGTTGTAGTCGGCGATGCTTTTATTGGAGCATCATGCCGAAAAAGGTCAGATTGATCGTGTCTTTGAGGGATTGGAATAGCTATTTCTTCTAGAACTTAGGATAAAAAAAGTCTAGTGTTATTGTGACTATTTGATCTATTGAGATTCACCTTCTTAGAAAATTTTGGTCACCTGAAAGTTAAAAGTATTATTATTAAAGCTTTGGTAACTAATTGAGATCTAAAAAAATATCGGTGCCATTGAGAATCTTTTCAATAACATATGAAAGAGGGAATCTATTAAATGCGTATTTGCCAAATATGACAAAGCTTTGAACAATAGATACATTTTATTTATACCTTATATCATTTGATATATGGTAGTTAGTTTTGTATAATGTAAACAACTTATAATTTTTTTGTTGATGTAAAATACCAAAAGAGAAAATGTTGGGATTTTACCATGGTATTGTAGATTGATTATTTCAACCACATTAGCTACACGAGAAAGTATTCCTATAAGTTTTTACTATGGCCCCGCAATTATAGAAAGTTTTGTAACCATAGAAGATGTTTGATTCTTTTTAGATTTGCTTCACATGTAAATTTTACCTTCTTAAAAAATGTTAGGATTGTTAGGATTCTTTTATGAGGCTAGCAAAACATTATAACTAATCCATTATAACATTTTGAATATTATATAATCCCATGGTGATCCCAAAAAAAAAATAGTGGAGGTAAAAAGATGATCAGATTGAATTTTGGATTTTACCTGAAAGTCATACAGATTTAAGCTTAGCAATTTTTCAATTATTTTTTTTGTTGATTGCTTCTTCTTAGGGTTTGAGAATGGTCTTCTATTACTATGCCATGAACATAGTTGGAGTAGCTGGCATTTTTAGCCTACACATTGATTTTTAGGTATATTCAACTTGGAATATATACTTTTGATATCTATTAAATATAATAGTTAAAAGTTTAGATACATGACCTGTCCTAGAGCTTTGCAATTTCAAAAATTTTACAAATTTTTATAATATTTAGATGCAGAGGATATGGATAGGCATGGTTTTTCTTAATGCACAAAATATTAAAAAAAAATTGAAGTATAATGATCTTAATCTTAATAATAGAAAATATTAAAAAAAATAAAGAATTTACTTTTATATGTTCTCATAGTAATGTCTACAAAAAATAATAATGTGGAGTAATTGAGTATTCCCTAATTGATTTTGATGAGCACAAAGCATTTTGAGTATATCTTATGTTGTACTAATGAATTCAATCTAGTGTTTCAGGCAAATATGTGTGAATTTCTGTTTAAGTGCCTCGAGCTTTGGTTCAAAGTAATTTGGCTAAGTGTTGGACTCAATTTGAACCAAAGTCTGCATCATGAGTCGACTCCGAAACTTTGCGAGTCGACTTCGGGTGGTTTAACGTTTCTGACACAAGCTTGAGTCGACTTTGAAACTCTTCGAATAGACTCCGACTGAGAACAGACAGAAAGACAGAACGATGGATTTTAGACCCTGTTAACGAGTCGACTCCAAAAGGTTGAGAGTCTACTCCGATGTTTTGCCGAGTCGACTCCAAAGGGTAACAGACAGAAAGACAGAAGAATGAATTTTAGATCCTGTTACCGAGTCGACTCCAAAAGGTTGCGAGTCGACTCCGATTCTTGGCGAGTCGACTCCCAGTATGTCCGAGTCGACTTTCAGAGGAAAGCAGTATCAAAAGGCAGAGAATCAGCTTCGGAGACCCTGTAAACGAGTCGACTCCAAGTGTTGCAGAGTCGACCCCCAAGTTAGTCGAGTCGACTCCAGTAAGGTCCGAGTCGACTCCAAGGCAGAAATGTTCAAAAGACAGAGAATCGATTTTTCGGTCTCTGAGAACGAGTCGTCTCCCGAGAATATCGAGTCGCCTCTCAAGTCAGCCGAGTCGACTCCAAGTAAACTCGAGTTGACTTGAGGAAGAAAAATAGAAAGTTGAGTTTCTGGAACTCTGAGAACGAGCCAACCCCTAAGTGCCCGAGTCGTCTCCAGCTGTTGGCGAGTCGACTCCAGTTTGGTCCGAGTCGACCCCAGGACGAGGGATGTACTTTAATTCAAATCTGGAACAGCGGGCGAGTCGTCTCCAGTAAAGCGCGAGTCGACTCCAGTAACAGACGAGTCGACTCCAGATTGCACGAGTCGACACCGATCCCAACAGATACATTGTCAGGATATGCAAACAGGACAGAACAGCTCCAAATCTCTCTCTGACGGCTAGTTTTCGAAAGGAACCACTTAAATAGCCAGAGTGAACAGTAGTAGACAACAAGAGAGCTATTCCATCTGAGCATTAAAGCATTTTTCAACCACCAAGAGCTTCCGTAGAGTGAATCCAAGAAAAAGGAGGAAGAAGTGCATTCAACTCAAACCGAAAAGTGCTTCCTTCGCATTCAAGGCTCTACTACTGTCCTCCATCCTTCGGCACATTCAAGAGGAGACTCAGAAATCGAAAAGCCCCCACTCCCTCATCTAAAATCTGTTTGAGGGCTTCCAACTCAACTTTGTTTATATTGTCTCACAGTTGCTTTTTAGAAGCTTTCATTGAGAACTGTTAAACTCTTATTTTGTATACTTGATTCAATTAGGGGATTGAATCAAGGGTTGTAAGGTTTGTTGGTGAGCCAAAGATAAAACCAACGGTGTAAGGTTGTGGTTGGTGAACCGAAAAAAACTAACTGGGTTTGATTGTGAACCCGAGAAAATAATTAGGTGGTTCTAGTCGGTAAGCCTGTCAAAACCGACCGAGTTCGTTGTGACCTCGTGAAAACAACAAGTTGGGTTGTGAGCTTGTAAAACAACCGGCTGTAATCCTAGAAATTATAGTGAACTCCCAAGTGCGGCTTGGGGAGTGGACGTAGGAGCAAGAGTTGGCTCCGAACCACTATAAATCTTTCTATGTTTGTATTGCACCTTGTCTCTTTCACTCTCTTCACTCCTTGCATCTAGTGATCTAACTAATTCAGTTGCAATATATTTAGTTAATCACTCATCTTATTTTTAATTGAGCAATAATTAATTAAAACCCAATTCACCCTCCCCCTCTTGGGTTGTCTTCTTGGACAACAAGTGGTATCAGAGCAGGTGCTCTCATATCGATTGGTGTTCCAATCCTTAAAAAGAGTAAAAGATTAAGATGACAATCTCTTTTGGATCTTCTCTTAGTGAGGGGCAATCCACCAATAGGCCTCCATTGTTCAATGGAGCTAACTACACCTATTGGAAGGCTAGAATGAGGATATTTATCCAAGCCCAAGATTATGATGTTTGGAGCATCATAGTTAATGGACCGTATATTCCTTCTATCTATGTTGATAACATTGCTATACCCAAGCTTGAAAAAGATTGGGATGATAATGATAGAAGAAAGGCACAACTAAATGTCAAAGCAATGAATGTTCTTTATTGTGCTTTGGACCCTAATGAATTCAATAGAATTTCTACTTGTAACTCTACAAAAGAGATATGGGATAGACTTGAAGTGACCCACGAGGGTACAAATTAAGTCAAGAAATCTAAAATCAACATGCTAGTTCATAAATATGAACTATTTAAAATGGAATCTAATGAAACCATCTCTTGCATGTTCACCAAATTTACTGATATTGTCAACGGCTTAAAAAGCCTTGGCAAAAGTTATACTAACAGTGATCTTGTCAGGAAAATTCTTCGTTCTTTACCAAGATCATGGAAAGCCAAGGTCACGGCAATCCAAGAAGCAAAAGACTTGAACAAGCTGCCACTCGAGGAGCTCCTTGGATTTCTAATGACGCATGAGCTCACAATGAAACAACACAGCGAAGAAGAATCCTTCCATAAGAAAAAGATAATTGCCCTCAAGTCTACCTCTTCTAACAAAGATCTTTCTTGTAGTAGCAGTAGTAAAGAAGAAGACAATAAGGAAGATGAAGAAGAGGCTCTCCTTGTGCGAAAATTTAGAAGATTCATCAATCGGAAGAAGCCCTTCCATAAGAAGAGATTTCCTTCAAGTTCCTTCAATAAGGATAAAGGTAAGAAAAGGAAAAGTGAGGAAATCAGATGCTATGAATGCAAGAAGCCGGGTCATTTCAGAGCCGACTGTCCCTTGTTGAATAAGGGCAACAAGTACAACAAGAAGAAAGCTCTTATCACCACCTAGACTGACTCCGATAAGTCATCATCTTCATCGAAAGAGGAATAAGAGGAAAATGCCAATTTCTGCTTTATGGCAAACGAAAATGAGGTAATATCTGAAACTCATTTAGATTTTATCTTTGAAGAATTGTATGATGCCTTTAATGAACTAATGGATGAGTATAGGACAATAAACCTTAAAAACAAAAAATTGAAGCTAACTAATTAATCTTACATTCATAAAAATGATAAATTGATTAAGGATAAAAACTCTATTATCAAAGAAAACTTAGAACTTAAAACAAGCAACAAGTTGCTAATTCAAAAAATTGATACCTTAATTAAAGATAAAGAAAGACTAACTAAAAAAATTTCAGAACTTAAAAACAGTAATCATACTTTAAAAGATAATTCAATTACTAATGTTAAATCATTGAGTGAAGAAAACTTGAAATTAACTTAAAAAATTGAAAAATATAAATCTATTGTTGAAAAATTTACTTATAGCTCTGAAAAACTAGAAATGATCCTTAATAGTCAAAGAGCTGTGTTTAATAGAGCCAGGTTAGGGTATAAGCCTAATAACAAGCAAAAATTTCTTAAAAACTTTTTTGTAAAAGTCGGTGAAAGTAAAGCTAAAGATGTAACCTGTTTTTGTTGTGGTAGAGTAGGACATAAAACTAATATGTGTAACCATAGAAAAATAAAGGCTAAAAGAAAGATTAAAAATGTTTGGGTTCCAAAAGAAACTAACATAACTAACCTTGAAGGACCAAAGAAAACTTGGGTACCTAAGACGGTATGATTTTCTTGTGTAGGAGTGTCTTGCAGCCAAGCTCAATAAACACTGTTGGTACTTGGATAGTGGCTGCTCAAGATACATGACGGATGACAAGGAGTAATTCTTCACCCTAGAGTCTAAGAAAGGAGGTGCGGTGACTTTGGAGACAATAACCAAGATCACATCATTGGTATCAGTAAAATACAAATCTCACCTTCAACCTTTGTTGATAATGTTCGGTTTGTAGATGGTCTCAAGCATAACTTACTTAGCGTTAGTCAATTATGCGATAAAGGTTTTGATGTTTTGTTTAAGCCATCTATGTGCATCATAACCAATTCAATTGACAATAGCTTAGTTTTCAAAGACTAAGACGTGGCAATGTTTATGTAGTACATCTTGATGATCTTGCTAAAAACAGCCGCTGCTTAGTAGCTAATGATACTAAGCTCAATGAGGTAAGTTGGTTATGGCATCGTAAATTAGGTCACGCAAGCATGGACACACTATCTAAATTAATTAAAAGAGATTCTGTGATTGGTTTACCAAAGCTGAAATTTGAGAAAAATAAAATTTATAGAGCGTGTCAATTTGGCAAACAATCTAGAAGTTTTTTTAAGTCTATAAATTGTGTCTCTACTACTAGACCCTTGAGCTACTTCACATGGACCTTTTTGGACCAACTAGGACCACAAGCCTTAGTGGAACAAGTATGGTCTTGTCATAGTAGATGATTTTTCTAGATACACATGGGTCATGTTTTTAGCTCATAAAGATGAAGCATTTTCAGTGTTTAAGAAACTCTATAAGGAAGTAACTAATGCAAAAAATACTTCAGTTATAGCTATTAGAAGTGATCATGGAACAGAATTTGAAAATCATCTATTTAAAAAATTTGTAGTAAAAAGGGGATAACTCATAATTTTTCTTCACCTAGGACTCCACAACAAAATGGAGTGGTGGAAAGAAAGAATAGAACCTAGAGGAAATGGCTAGGACTATGTTGTGTGAAAGTGATCTCCCAAAATATTTTTGGGGTGAAGCTATTAATCCATCATGTTATATTCTAAATAGAGTTCTATTGAGACCAATTATAAAGAAAACATCTTATGAACTTTGGAGAGATAGAAAGTCCAAAGTAAACTACTTTCATGTTTTTGGTTGTAGGTGTTTCATTCATAATAATGGCAAAGATAACTTAGGTAAATTTGATTCCAAATCTGATGAAGGTATCTTTTTGGAATATTCTACATCAAGTAAGGCATATAGAATTTTCAACAAAAGAACTCTTGTTATTGAAGAATCTATTCATGTGTTTTTGATGAGACTAATGATGCTTCCTCTAGCAAGAGAGTAGCTTTTGATGATGATGCAGGGATACTTGAGGAAAGGATGGATGACATGACCTTGCAAGAGGATGAACCGAAGCAAATTGAAGAGTCTTCAACAAGCCAAGAGGTAATTGCTGAACATGGGCTTACAAAGGCTTAGAGGTATGCTCACGGTCATCCTAAAGAGTTAATCTTAGATGATCCATCTCAACCTGTTAGAACTAGAGCCTCTCTTAGAAATTTAAATAATCATCTTGCATTTGTTTCACATTTAGAACCTAAAAAACATTAAAGAAGCTGAAAATGATGTAAATTGGATAAATGCTATGCAAGAGGAACTAAACCAATTTACAAGAAATAAAGTATGGAACTTAGTTGAAAGACCGTCTGAATACTCAACAATTGGAACCAAATGGGTGTACAAAAATAAGCTTGATGAAAATAGAGTTGTGGTTAGGAACAAGGCTAGACTAGTAGCAAAGGGGTATAATCAAGAGGAAGGTATAGATTTTGATGAGACCTTTACTCCTGTGGCTAGACTTGAAGCAATTAGACTGTTACTAACATTTGCATGTTTTAAAGATTTCAAATTATTTCAAATGGATGTAAAAAGTGCTTTCTTGAATGCGTATATCAATGAGGAGGTTTATGTAGAACAACCTCCTCATTTTGAAAATCATCAATACTCCAATCATGTTTACAAACTAAATAAAGCACTTTATGGTCTAAAACAAGCTCCTAGAGTATGGTATGAAAGGCTTAGCAAATTTCTATTAGACCATGAATTTTCTAGAGAGAATGTTGATACAACCTTGTTTTTGAAAAAGAAAAATAAAGATATGTTAGTAGTGCAGATTTATGTAGATGATATTATTTTTGGTGCCACTAACAATCATTTTTGCGAAGAATTTGCTGAATTAATGCAGAGTGAATTTGAGATGAGCATGACGGAAGAATTGAATTACTTTCTCGGACTTCAAATCAAACAATCTAAAAAAGGAATTTTCATCAATCAAGCTAAGTACATCAAGAAAATGCCAAAGAAATTTGATATGGATAGAAACAAGTCAATTGGCACTCCCATGAGCTCATCACCCCTCCGAGTTCCTAAAAAGACGCATGTGCCTAAAAAGATCTTCCTAACTGAGCAAGTGAGTTCTATTCTCCAACACAACACTCCTCCGAAATTCAAAGATCCTGGTGCTCCCACCATCTCCTGTGTCTTAGGAAATAATTTTATTGATCGAGCACTCTTAGATCTAGGGGCAAGTGTCAACCTTTTACCTTACTCAGTTTATGAGAAACTTGGGTTAGGTGAGTTAAAACCAACCTCGGTATCCCTTCAATTGGCTGATTGATCTGTAAAAACACCACGTGGGATAATTGAAGATGTTCTTGTCAAGGTAGACAAATTCTATTTTTCAGTAGATTTTATCGTCCTTAATATGGAACATGAGCCTAATCCTAAGAAACAAATCTCCGTGATCCTTGGGCGCCCCTTTTTAGCAACAGCCAACGCATGCATTAACTGTAGAACTGGGGTGATGGATATATCCTTTGGGAACATGAAAGTCAAACTAAATATATTTCGTGCCTCTGATCAACCCGCGAGGAAAGTTGAGTGCTTCCTAATAAACAAAATGGATGATCTTGTAGAAAAAGCCCTTCCTTATATTTTAGAAGATGACCCTCTAAAAACATGCTTGATCCATTTTGACGTTGCTATAGAAAAGGCCATAGAAGCAGCCAACTCTGTGCCCGACAATTAGTTTCCCACAAATTTTCTTCCTTGGAGAACTCGGCATGAACCCGGTATGATTTGATAAGGATGCACTGCGTCTGGCTGAAGACGTTAAACTTAGCGCTTGTTGGGAGGCAACCCAATTCTCGTAGGTTATTTTTGCATATTTTCTTATCGTATTTTTTTTGTTATTTTCTTAACAGGATCCCTCATATTACTGATGCAACTACGGTAAAATGCTTCTATCCTCCATCTGCATCATATTTTCGTCCAAACTAAAAAAAATAAAAATAAAAAAAAATAATAAAAATATATATATATATATATAATATAATATTTTATAAAAAAATATTGAGGGCAATGTCTGATCTAGGTTGGGGGTATAGGATTCGAATTTTTGAAGAAATTTTTCACATTTTCGTATTTTTAAATAAGTTTATCTCAAAAAAAAACTAATTTCTATGCTTTAGTGCTGAAATGATAAACATACAAAGTATATAAAATCTAAAAAAGCCCAATAACTAGTCAGGAGTAAGTCAATTTGAGTTCTTTTTATTAAAAGTTCTTTTAGCGAGTTGTAAGATAATTTTTACTTTGGAATTTCACAACACACTTGGCCTACACTTCTAAGGGTTAGGTTCAACATTATGTTGTTAAGTCTGGTAGCAACCTTGAGTCCTGATGAATCATACTTATCTAATTCACTTTTATCTCAAAAAAAATAAAAAGAAAAAAAGAAAAAAAGAAAGAGTGAATTTAGTCAGGTACATCGAAAAGGGCTACCTATTGTCAAAGGTCAGCGGGCTTGTGATGATGAACCCGAGCATAGGTCCGTAGGGGAGTCTTGATGCCCAACACCTTATGCCATCTGGTGTGGGAGTGTTGACTGAATGCTCGTTACATGGAGGAATCATTACAAGAGTAAAAGTGCATAAAAAAAAAAGAAAGAGAAAATAATATTGACCTTGAAAAAGATGATAGTGTGAAAGCCATCGTTGTAAAAATTCGGGTAAACTGGAATATTACAGATAAAGCCCATGAGGTATTAAAGTAAACATCCACAACTCTCAGAATCCTGCAAGATAGGATGATTTTAAATCAGGATTAGGTTTTATCTGACCAATTCTTGAAAACTACCAGCTTTAGCAGTATTTTGGGAAATCTAAAGCCTTAGCTTGTGTATGGTCCGGATATCACCGAGCACCCAAGTATAAATAAATCTTACAACTCCCTAACGGAAACTTAAAGATTTCAACTTAAGTTGCATACTGACATAGGATTTGGGCTGACTTAGTAATTAAAACTTTGTGTGCTTTTGAAATTATTGGCACTTATACATTTGAAATTAGATTTTATGTAACGATAAAATAAATTGGAAAGAGACCACAGTTTATGGGTATCTGAGCCGGAAACCCTCACGAGACAAAACTCGTCTACTAGGGCCACCTAGGGGTTTAAGCCTTATTGCATACGGTAAATGCAATCGCGATTCCTGCGAAAGTGAGTTAGTTTTTTCTATTATTTTGCTCGAGGACTAGCAAAATGTAAGTTGGGGGGTGTGATAAGTGCTAAATAATACATAAATTAATATCTTACTTATAGCACTTATCATTATTTTTACGCATATATTTTAAATTTAAACATAAGAAAATTCAATCTCCTATATCATTGCTGTTACGGGGGAACTTAGCCACCATGCCCCACGTGACCGGCACGCGCGCCCAGGAAGACTACGGCAGCCCCTTGATCCAGCAATCCGACCCCGAGTCGGGCATCTTCGGCCCCGCAGCCCGACCCCGAGTCGGATATCTTCGGCCCCGCAGCCCGACCCCGAGTCGGCTGCCCCTTGATCCAGTAATCCGACCCCGAGTCGGATATCTTCGGCTCCGCAGCCCGACCCCGAGTTGGGCTGCCCCCTGATCCAGCAATCCGACCCCGAGTCGGACATCTCTCGACAACGACAGGCTATTCCCCAGAGGCACGCCGCGGCCTCCTGCTCCACTACTCCCTGCAACGGTTGTATCTGGCGCTGCTCCACGATCCCCTGTAACAGCCGTACAAAGCGGAGCTCCACTACGCCCTGTCATGGCCGTACCCAGCGCTGCCCCACGACGCCCTGTAACGGCCGTGTCAGTGGCAGCTCCATCGTGCCACACGATGACCAACCCCCCAGAAAGACCCCCCAGCTTGGTATATATGCGGCTGGGGGGAGAAGGGGGAGGGAAAGCAAGAACTCCCAGAGCATTCTCTTACTTGCTACTATTATCTCCCCTTCTCCTCCAATCTCCTCTGACTTGATCGTCGGAGGGCCCCCACTACCCCAGTGGTGGTGCGAGGCTTGCTTGCAGGTTTCTCGGCGGAAGGTGGAGCGCAATCAACACCAACCAAGGCAACTCAAACGGAACCCCGTTCACACCGCTGTGCCAATCGTTCTCGGTTTGGACCACCAGCAACAGTTGGCGCTAGAAGGAGGGCCGAATCTCAGAGCGATCGTAATGGCACGGCGAGGTGGTCGTGGAGCTTCCAATGCCTCCGGTCGCGGGGCCTCTCGCGCCTCCGGCCGGGAGGCCGCTGCGTCTCCAACACATTCTCAGCAACACTCCACCGCTCCACCTCCCATTCAGATGGTCGAAGCCGCTCAGTTCGACCAGTTAGCCCAGCAGGTTCGCACCCTCGCGGAGGCAGTGCAGAATCTGCAGGGTGTGATGTCTCGGGCGCCGCAGCGGGCTCAGGAGCCGCTGCTCCCCGAGCGCTCGCCGGTTCTCCTCAACCCGCGCTCCTTCCTCTCCCATGGGGAGGAGCGCCGGCGCGAGGAGGATTCTCGAGCACGGTCCATTCTGCCGGGACCTTCTCATCGGAGCTGCGCGGGGTACGAGAGGCAGACCCGGGCGCGTTCCCAGACCCCCCAGTCCTCGAAGAGCCCGCACTCCAGTCGGTCCCCCTCACGCCGCTCCTTGTCTCCCACCCACCGGTCGCACTCCCTGGACCGGCGGGTGGACGATCTCCACAGGCAACTCCAGGTCCTGAAGGGCCACTCCAAAGATCCCTTCGCCGACTTGGAGATCTCCTCCCAGCCGGCGCTTGCCTCGAGGATCCTGCGGACCCCAAATCCGCCGGGGTTCAAAATGCCGGCGATCGAGCCCTACGACGGGGCGGCGGACCCGCGAGATCACGTCGAGAGTTTCAGGACCCTTATGCTCCTCCACGGAGCATCAGATCCTCTCCTCTGCAAGGCCTTCCCGGCGACCCTCCGTGGCCCGGCAAGGGCGTGGTTCGCCGGCCTGGAGGCTAACTCAATCCAGTCCTTCGACCAGTTTACTCGCCTCTTCATCACCCATTTCGCCGTCAGTAGCCGGCGGCGACTGGTTTCTGACTCCCTCTTTGATGTCCGGCAAAACGAGGGAGAAAGCCTGCGGGATTATCTTACCCGCTTCAACAAGGCTACCCTGGAAGTCCGGAACCTGAGCCAGGAGGTGGCTCTTTCAGCCCTAAAGCGTGGCTTCCGAAAGGGCAGACTCACCTTCTTCCTGGACAAACGCCTGCCGCGGAGCTTCCCGGAGCTGTTGTCCCGGGCGAACCAGTATGCGGACGCCGAGGAAGCGGCCGCCCACCGGAGCAAGGAGGCCGCTGAGATCCCTCCAAAGCTCGGGAAGAAAAGGCGAAAAGAGGCACCCCAGAGGAGGAGCCCGACGCCCCAGCGTCGGCGCAGAAGCCCGTCGCCGGCGAGGAACCACGGTGCCCCACGGCCTCGTTTTCCACCCCGACGTTTCAACCGGTACACTCCTCTCCTGACTCCCCGGGCCCAGATCCTCATGGAGATCAGGGGGCGGGAGGACCTCCCGGTCCCGAGATAGATGAAGAAGATCCCTGGGAGGAGGCCCTCTCGGGCGTACTGTGAGTACCACCGGGACCACGGCCACGACACCGAAGACTGCTTCCAGCTTCGGGACGAGATCGAGGCTCTCATCCGCCGAGGGCGTCTCGGTCCATATGTGAACGACCGACGTCCCCCCGCAGACCCGCGTCCGGCCGACCCGGCCCCTCAGGAGCCTCGGGAGCAGAATCGACCCGTCGCGGGCGTGATCCACACCATCACTGGGGGCTGCCCCCGACCCGAGAGGAATGCAGGGGGCTCGACTGAGGCATCCGGAGCAACAGTCGTCGCAAAGAGGCAGAGGGTCGGAAATGTAATCACTTTTTGTGATGAAGATATAAAGGGGGTTCAGACCCCCCACGATGACGCCATGGTGATCTCCCTCACTATGGCGAACTATGATGTAAGGCGTGTTCTTGTGGATAGTGGAAGCTCAGCTGATATTTTGTTTTACGAGGCCTTCCAAAAGATGAGCTTGTCCCGACAATTGTTGCACAAAACATCCACCCCCCTCATAGGATTCACTGGAGACGCTATCTCGGCCGAAGGTGTCGTTGAGCTGCCTGTGACTGCGGGTGTTGCACCCGCAGAAGCCACGGTGCGGCTCGGATTCTTGGTCGTCCGTGTTCCCTCGGCCTACAACGCTATCCTCGGACGACCCGGACTGAACGCCCTTCGCGCGGTAGTCTCTACATACCATTTGCTCATGTGGTTCCCCACGGCGGCCGGGATTGGAGAGGTCCGAGGTGACCAACCGACCGCACGGCAATGTTTCCTAGCAACTCTCAAAGGAAAGAAGCCCGTGGAAGCCCTAAGTGTCGAGTCCCTTGACGCCAGAGACGAACCTTGCGGAAGTTTCGCATGAAGTTGAACATGAAACCTTGCCGTGCGGTCGGTTGGTCACCTCGGTCGGTTGAGGTGCAGTTCTAATGTAATGAGGGATTTCCAACCGGAGATTGTAGAAAGACGGTAAGGGCTACCCATTAGTACCGTGTACGTAGTTGTTAAGATGAAGCTTCGTTTGGTGTTGATTCTAGACTAGACTGGAAATAACCCGATGAAACTGACCTGCTTTCCTTTTCTTCATCGGCTCTATCTAATCCAATATATTTTGTGAATGGTCTCGAAGGGGTATGAAACCTTACCCAAGGCACGAAGTACTCTAAAACGGGTACCTGAGCACAATACTGAATAGGAAAGACCTTCCCGGGATGTACCGAAAGATGGAGATGCTGCATCGAGACAGTCAGACTACCGAGGAACCGCTACTCCATACCACGCTGACCAAGACACGGCCGCGAGAGAGGAGGCAAAGCACGCGATCAGCACTACGACTTCAGCTACCTGATCAAAGTATGAAAGCTGGAATCGCGCCTAGTGTATCCCAGCTATATATCTAGTTTTGGCCACATGGATATAAAGAAAAAAGCCTACACAAGACTTTGGGTTCACTTTGGCCCTCGTGGAAAGGACCTATGTGAACGAGGCGAATAGACTCATTTGGAGGACTTAAGCAAACTTCATCTTTTGGTCAAAACGACAGACTACAGACCCGCCTCGGTGCGGGAGCCGCTCGCACCCACTAGAGACTTTCAATAATAGTATTGATTACACCAGATATGGGGAGAAGTCTCCATTTCTCCTCACGTCCCGTCTGTTGGCGGAAGGCACGGTCCAAGAGAAACTTCAACCTTCAGAGCTTTATCCGCTATCGAGACCGTTTTCTTTCCTCACTCTCCAGGTGAGATAGCTGAGACGCCCTTAATCGGCCGCCAAAGATGTCGCTAGATCGGGGATCGGTTGAAGCTGCACTCTTGTTTTGCCTCGGTCTAGCCGCGTTTCGGAAAATGTGACACTTTTTAGAAAAAGATAAGCTTTTGGTCGACGTGTTGGAAGGGGCTCCCATCCCAGAGTGTGAAAGCACTCGGGAGAAGGGAATCGACAACACAACAGAAGCTGCCCTTTCTTTGGTTTGGTAAGAAGCTTCCTAAAGTATGTCGATTTGTGGTACGGTCAGTTCACTCGAATCCACTGACTTCATGCACGGGGACTCGACCATCAATCCTTTCTTGTGACGAGCTGTGACTGGGTGCTCTGAAACCGGCTTTTAAGGAGGGGCAGTGGGGTAAGGTAATTGAAGTAACTAGCCAGTATTAAGATTAGGCATAAGCATAATAAACTGATGCATCCGAAGACGCTGAATCTAGAATAGAGGCTGTTGGCTCGGGTGGGAAAGCAAAAGAAGCAAGAGAGCCTTTTTCCGGGAAGGAAGGGACGGGTCCTTTCTCGTGCCTAATGCCTAAGCGGGAGCGCCTCTCTGTCTGCTACTTTTAACTATTCCTCTAGCTGGACTTGAGGCTTTCCTCGAAACTATTCCGAAGAAAAGAATGAAATTTCTATGGATAGGTTGTAAGCATATGAGAGAAAGGCGGATAAAAGGCGGCGCTGACCCTAAATAAAGTTCTTAATCTTGCCCCAAGCAGGCTTTAGAAGGGTGTTTTTCGTGGAAGGTAGAAGCCTTTCGGGCTGAATAGTGGCGGTGAGAGGGTGTAGTAAAGGAGGTGGGCTTAGAGCCAGCAAGCAAAGTAAGGCAAAGCTTTATCGCGAAGAGGGCAGATGAATGAATGGAATGATGAAAGAAGGCCGGTCGGTCTAAAGATTTTTAATAAGCCTTTTTCCTAGGGTTGACGGTTCCCGTTTCCGATTCATGTCTGGACCTTCCTGTATCAATCAATACCGGGGCACCGATCCTTTCGACAAATTATCTTCCTTGGCAAGTCGACCGGAGGGATTCATCCATTCATGCAGTCAGTAGTCAAATGGTCCCTCTATCTAATGAATCAATGGCCGCCGATTCGGTTCAATGCTCTTTAGTGCCACTCCTGCCCTTAAAGCGCGAGGATTCTACGAGAAGACGGAGCTCAGATGAAGATTCGGTAGATGGCTCATTGGAATAGATGTAAATAAACAATGCCCCCCCTAGTCTCTACATACCATTTGCTCATGCGGTTCCCCACGGCGGCCGGGATTGGAGAGGTCCGAGGTGACCAACCGACCGCACGGCAATGTTTCCTAGCAACTCTCAAAGGGAAGAAGCCCGTGGAAGCCCTAACTGGTCGACGCGACTTCCGGATATCAGCTGCTGTCTTTCATGGACGCTTTCTCCGGCTACAACCAGATAATGATGGCTCCACAGGACGAGGAGAAAACTGCCTTTATAACAGACCGGGGGCTGTACTGCTACAAGGTAATGCCCTTCGGTCTGAAGAATGCTGGCGCCACTTACCAGCGCCTCGTCAACAAAATCTTCAAAGAGCAAATCGGCCGGAACATGGAGGTGTACGTGGATGATATGCTGGTGAAGAGCCGCCATGCAGACCAGCACATCGCGGATCTGGAGGAGACTTTCGCCACCTTGCGAAAGTTTCGCATGAAGTTGAACCCAGCGAAGTGCGCCTTTGGCGCTTCGGCCGGGAGGTTCCTCGGTTTCATTGTCAACCAGCGGGGGATCGAAGCCAACCCGGACAAAATCAAGGCCATCCAAGATATGTCCCCTCCGACCAAAGTGAAGGAGGTTCAGGAGCTCGCTGGGAGGGTCGCCGCGCTCGGACGATTTGTGGCAAAATCGGCCGAACGCTGCCAACCTTTTTTCAAGGTGTTGAAATGCCCGAAAGACTTCCTCTGGACGGCCGAATGTCAAGCAGCATTCGACCAGCTCAAGGAATACTTGGCGTCTCCTCCCCTACTGTCCAAGCCGCAAGAAGGGGAGATGCTCTACCTCTATCTGGCGGTCTCTCCAACCGCAGTCAGTGCGGTACTGGTTCGGGAAGAGGCAAAGCTCCAGAAGCCTGTGTACTACATCAGCCGGGTCCTACGGGATGCCGAGACGCGGTATACGAAGGCTGAAAAGATCGCCTTCGCGCTGCTGACCGCGACCAGGAGGCTTCGCCCCTATTTCCAGGCCCATTCTGTCACCATCTTAACCGATCAACCACTACGGCAGATCCTCAGCAATCCTGAGAATGCGGGACGGCTGGTGAAGTGGGCAATAGAACTTGGTGAGTTCGACATCCGCTACCAGCCTCGACCCGCCATCAAGGCCCAGGTGCTCGCAGACTTCCTCGCTGAGTGCACGGTGCAGGAGGTGGAACCTAGACCGCCGGAAATGCCCAGCCTCGACCTCCCGATCTGGACGCTTCACATCGATGGATCGTCGAACCCAGAAGGTGGAGGGGCCGGGCTGGTCCTTACCAGCCCTGATGGAGTGATAGCCGAGTATGCCTTGAGGTTTGGATTTCCGGTGACCAACAACGAGGCGGAGTACGAGGCCCTAGTCACAGGACTCAAACTCACCAAGGAGCTCGGCATCAGGCGCCTGAAGGTCTTCACCGACTCCCAGCTGGTGGTCGGGCAGGTCCGTGGGGAGTTCGAGGCCCGGAACCCGACCATGCAGAATTACGTCCGGAAGGTGCAAGCACTCATTCCCGACCTCGGCAGTGTCGACATCCAGCAGGTCCCAAGAAGTGAAAATGCCAGGGCCGACAGGTTGTCCCGCTTAGTGGGCGCAGACGCGCACAACTTGTCGAGGGCAATCTACCTGGAGACCCTGGATGCCCCGAGCATCGGTGAGGCTGGAGCGGTGATGGCGATTGATCCGGAGCCGTCTTGGATGGACCCGCTCGTCGCCTACCTCGCCGAAGGGATCCTCCCTGAAGACGAAGATCAAGCTCGGCGACTTGTCAAGAAGTCCGCCCACTACGTACTCTATGAAGGGAGGCTGTATCGGACCTCGTTCACCGCCCCCCTCTTAAGGTGCCTCCGCCCCTCGGAAGCGGCCTACGCCCTCGGCGAAGTCCACGAAGGCGTTTGCGGAACACACTTGGGGGCTAGGTCCTTGGCGCACAAGATCATGAGGCAAGGCTATTATTGGCCTACCTTGTTGGAGGACTCAAAGGATCATGTACGGAAATGCGACGCCTGCCAGCGCCACGCCAACGTCCAGAGAGTCCCTTCTGTCCCCTTGGCACCAATCACTGCACCCTGGCCCTTCGCCCAGTGGGAAATGGATATCCTCGGACCATTCCCCGTCGCTTCAGCTCAGCGGAAATTTTTGATTGTTGCAATCGACTACTTCACCAAGTGGGTGGAGGCAGAGCCGCTGGCCACTATCACGGAGGCGCAAGTCCGGAAGTTCGTGAAGAAGAACATCATCGTCCGATTTGGGGTACCTCGGGTCCTCATCTCGGATAATGGTCGACAGTTCGACAACAAGCATTTCCGTGACTTCTGCGAGGAGTTCGGGATCGAGCATCGGTTCACATCTGTGTCGCATCCCCAAACCAACGGCGAGGCCGAGGTCACAAATCGGACAATCCTCCAAGGAATCAAAGCGCGAATCGGTCGGACGGGGCAAGCTTGGGTCGAAGAACTCGAGAATGTCCTTTGGGCGTATCGGACCACGCATCGGACCCCTACCAGGGAGACGCCTTTCGGCCTAACCTATGGCACGGAAGCCGTTGTCCCCGTGGAGCTCGGACTCCCCTCACCTCGGGTGGCCGCGCACCGACCCGAGGCTAATTCGGAGCAACTCCGAGGGAACCTGGATCTCTTGGAAGAAGCGAGGGAAATGGCGCAAGTTCGGATGGCGATGTATCAGCGGAGGGTGGCCCGATATTACAACTCCAAGGTCCGACCGAAGCTTTTCAGAATCGGAGATCTGGTGCTAAGGCGAGCTAAAGCATCTCAACCTGCGGAAGGTGGGAAGCTAGCGCCAAATTGGGAAGGCCCGTATAGGGTTCACTGGGTAAACCGACCTGGCTCCTACCAGTTGGAGGCCCTAGATGGTCGAGAAATTCCAAGGAGCTGGAACTCCGCTAACCTGCGGATGTATTACTAGTAGAACGACAATGCCAGAAAGACAGTTCAAAAATGTATAACACTTTTCATTTCAATAATTTCTGGTTACAATGGCGTGCTCGTGTGATTACAAGAAATTCCCAGAGGGGAATTAGGGTGTAAAGAAAGTAAAGAAGAGGTGGAGACTCCGAGGAACTGAAGATCTGGGATCCCGAAACCTCCATCCGAAGCAGCTGCAATCCTGCCGGAAGTGGGTGCTTCCAACCGGAGGCGCCATCGACGTCTCACGAAAAAGACGAAGAGCCGGCGCGGATGAAGAAGAAGTGGACGAAGGAGAAGTCCACACTGCTCCTACCCAGAGGCGCCATCCACGCCTCACGAAAAAGACGAGGAGCCGCCGCAGAAGAAGCTCCCGCTGCCTCCAGGGGAACGCCACCTCCAAGGGATATTCCGGTCCTCCCCAGTGTTGGGGGAGAGAAGGAATACAAGGGAGAAGAGCATATGGAGGCGCGGTCCCGGATCAAGCGTCTGGCGCAGAGCTCAATCGGGAGGCTGAACTTCAAGGAGGGGAGACGTGATCCCGGATGAAACGCCTAGAGCGGAGTTCCGCCGGGGAGAACCTCCTTGTTGATCCCAGATGAAACGACTAGTTGGCGGAAGTCGCGAGGGGCGCGCCTCCCGTTCCTCCAGCAGGGGTCTCTCAGCCACGCACCGGAGAGGAGGTCCACGATCCATGGCAACCTGAACAGCTCCGGCTTGGCAGGCTCCACCGTACCTGCACCTATATTTATAGCCGAACTGTGGCCCCCCGGTCGTCCCGATGCGGGTGGCTCCAATAAATGCGGGCGCGTCGAATCCGGAGCTGTTCCAGCTCTCGAGGCGTATCCTCCCGCGATTTCCTAAGCGTCGTTCTCCTTAATTGCATTCTTTGTGCAGGACACTCTGGGCGGCATGTATCTCTCAGTTCACGTATCTCCGCTCGCGCCCAGGTCGCATCCGCCTCGAAGAACGCGTGTATCGCGGCCGCTTAACTGACATTCCTTGCAAGCAGCAACTGGCGATCCGATTTCCCAGGTAACGCCTCAATTAGCATTTAATGCCCTTCTGGTGTTCCCCAGGCGACGCTTGGAGAGGAGGAGAAACACGATCGCAGCTTGTCACGGAGAAACCCCGTCGAGCGGCAAGCGACAGGCGCGTGGCCAACGAGCGGAATTCCCCGAGGCTCGGCCCTCGGATGCCAGGCTAACCCGATGATCATCCCGGGAGCAGACTAGCCTGAAGCCCCGACCGGTCGCCTCGGCTTGCGCCAGCCTTGGCCGACCAACGAGCGGAATTCCCCGAGGCTCGGCCCTCGGATGCCAGGCTAACCCGATGATCATCCCGGGAGCAGACTAGCCTGAAGCCCCGACCGGTCGCCTTGGCTTGCGCCAGCCTTGGCCGACCAACGAGCGGAATTTTCCGAGGCTCGGCCCTCGGATGCCAGGCTAACCCGATGATCATCCCGGGAGCAGACTAGCCTGAAGCCCCGACCGGTCGCCTCGGCTTGCGCCAGCCTTGGCCGACCAACGAGCGGAATCTCCTGAGGCCTGACAACCCTCAGATGACAGGCTAACCCGATGACCATCCCGGGAGCAGATTAGCCTGAAGCCCCGACCGGTCGCCTCGGCTTGCGCCAGCCTTGGCCGACCAACGAGCGGAATCTCCTGAGGCCTGACAACCCTCAGATGCCAGGCTAACCCGATGACCATCCCGGGAGCAGATTAGCCTGAAGCCCCGACCGGTCGCCTCGGCTTGCGCCAGCCTTGGCCGACCAACGAGCGGAATTTCCTGAGGCTCGGCCCTCGGATGCCAGGCTAACCCGATGATCATCCCGTGAGCAGACTAGCCTGAAGCTCCGACTGGTCGCCTTGGCTTGCGCCAGCCTTGGCCGACCAACGAGCGGAATTCCCCGAGGCTCGGCCCTCGGATGCCAGGCTAACCTGATGATCATCCCGGGAGCAGACTAGCCTGAAGCCCCGACCGGTCGCCTTGGCTTGCGCCAGCCTTGGCCGACCAACGAGCGAAATTCCCCGAGGCTCGGCCCTCGGATGCCAGGCTAACCCGATGATCATCCCGGGAGCAGACTAGCCTGAAGCCCGGACCGGTCGCCTTGGCTTGCGCCAGCCTTGGCCGACCAACGAGCGGAATTCCCCGAGGCTCGGCCCTCGGATGCCAGGCTAACCCGATGATCATCCCGGGAGCAGACTAGCCTGAAGCCCCGACCGGTCGCCTCGGCTTGCGCCAGCCTTGGCCGACCAACGAGCGGAATTCTCCGAGGCTCGGCCCTCGGATGCCAGGCTAACCCGATGATCATCCCGGGAGCAGACTAGCCTGAAGCCCCGACCGGTCGCCTTGGCTTGCGCCAGCCTTGGCCGACCAACGAGCGGAATTCCCCGAGGCTCGGCCCTCGGATGCCAGGCTAACCCGATGATCATCCCGGGAGCAGACTAGCCTGAAGCCCCGACCGGTCGCCTCGGCTTGCGCCAGCCTTGGCCGACCAACGAGCGGAATCTTCTGAGGCCTAGTGCTGTGAGTAATGTGCGGGGAAGAAGATGAGAGACAATGCACTACAAACACAAAGTTTTATAGTGGTTCGGAGCTAACCCTTGCTCCTACGTCCACTCCCCAAGTCTCACTTGGGAATTTCACTATAACCCCCTTGGATTACAGCCGGTTGTTTTGCAAGCTCACAACCAAACTTGTTGTTTTACGAGCTCACAACGAACTCGGTCGGTTTTCCCAGGCTCACCGACTAGAACCAACCCCGATTGTTTTCCCGGGCTGACAATCAAACCCTTATACACGTTGGTTTTAACTTGGCTCACAACCAACCTTAAACCCCTTGATTCAATCCCCCGATTGAATCAAGTAAATACAAGAGATAGAAGAAAACAGAAAATAGCTTCTCAAAAAGCAGATTTAAAACAATATAATCGTAAAGGAGTTAGAAGCCCTCAAACGCTTTTAAGCTGGTGAAGAGGTATGGCTTTTGGAACTCCGGTCTCCTCTTGAAAGAGTGGTCGACTTGAATGCAGGAGGAGGAAGCTTTGATTGTTGGGAAGAAGTTGTTGGAGCAGTAAATGCAGATCTCCCCTTTTTCGTTTAAGAGCACTTGGAGAGCTTGAAAACTTGAATGCTTGGAGTGGAATATCTGTTCTCTGCCTTGCTACAGTCTTCTGTGGCTATTTAAGCCAACCCCCACGGAAACTAGCCGTTACTCTGCTTTTTCTGGCCGTTCTGCACACTCTGCGCAGCCTGACAATATGACCGTTGGTGGGTTGGAGTCGACTCGCGCGATCAGGAGTCGACTCGGCTGTAGCAGGAGTCGACTCACGCTTTTCCGGAGTCGACTCGGCAACTGTTCCAAATTTGAATTAAAGTTGCCGTCACGATTGGGAGTCGACTCGTCTTGACCTGGAGTCGACTCGCCAACTTCTGGAGCTGACCTGGCAATTTTGGAGTCGGCTCATCCACTGAAGTCCGTGGATCCAATTTTGAATTTTGTCCACTCGAGTCGACTCGACTGTCCTGGGAGTCGACTCAAATCTCAGAGCCCGAACTCCCGATTCTCTGTCTTTTGGCTCATCCAGTCTTGGAGTCGACTCGAACTTCCTTGGAGTCGACTCGGCTCTCAGTTTCCGAAAGTTGATCTTCTGCCTTTTGACGTGAAGCTTGTCTCGGAGTCGGCTCGAGCTGTCTGTGAGTCGACTCGAATCTCAGAGGCAGTAACATGGTCTTCTGTCTGTTGATGGTCGCTCAGTCTCGGAGTCGACTCGCATACTGCGGGAGTCGACTCGAATCTCAGAGTCCGAAAATCGTTCTCTGACTTTTTCCTTGTGTTCCTCTGAGAGTCGACTCTCACCTTCTTTGGAGTCGACCTGCCAACCATCGGAGTCGACTCGCGCTCCACTGGAGTCGACTCGAATCTCAGACTCGAAAACTGCTCTCTGATTTTTCTGCCTGTGACTGCTTGGAGTCGACCCTTACTTTCCTGGAGTCGACTCGGTGAACATTGGAATCGACTCGCGCACTCCAGGAGTCGACTCGTTGACAGGTTCTGAGATGAGGCTTTCTGTTCTTCTTTCTGTTCTCAGTCGGAGTCGACTCGTACTAATCTGGGGTCGACTCGAGCTCGTGCAAGTGAACTTGATACGCTTGGAGTCGACTCGTGATACTCGGGAGTCGACTCGAGTCTCAGACTTTGGTTCAGCAGACTTCTTAACTTAACCAAAATACTATGAACCAAGTCTAGAGACACTTGGACAGGATTTTCACTGAAACACTCAATTGAATTCATTAGTAATCACAAGATATACTCAAATGCTTTGAGCTCATCAAAATCAAATGGGGTTTTAATCAATCACTCCACAATCTCCCCCTTTTTGATGATGACAAAACTTTGAGTATATGTAAAATGAATTGCTCATAAAACAATGAAGTAAAATCCATAAATGAATTCAAATGTCTGATAATTTAATTTATCCAAGTTTGAAAGGAGTGAAACATTAAATTTTGGAGTTAAAGCTCCCCCTTTCATTTGGAATTATATAAGCCTTCATATTATTCAATCAATTGTTTAGCTTATATGTCATTAATGATTTAGTTTGATTAAAATTCAGATTCTCCCCCTCAACATATGCATTCAACTATGTTTTGATTTTCTGAATTTCCTTTTCATGTTTTGAAGTTTTTGAACTGAATTTTTTGTTTTTAGAGGAAAAATCTGTCAATTTGTTCTTGAGTAGGATTCAGCTAATCTCCGAATATCTCTTGAATAGATTCTGGAGATTACTCCATTAGGAGCCCCAAAAGAGAGATAATGAGCCTCGAGGTACCGAATCCACTTAGAACAAATTTGTGTGTGTTTTTAAGAGTTTATCGTTTTATTTATTTCCATTGATTTCTTTTACATATTTTTTTTTAATATTTCTCCCCTTTTACATATTTTACCATATTTTATACATATTTCTCCCCCTTTTTGTCATCATACCAAAAAGGAGGTAATCACACACAATCAATGGCACAATCAACAAATGGCACATCAAATGGCACATAATTGAAGATAAAATGTCTACTCATTGTATTGATATGAATGTGAACACATTTGAGCATACAATAAGTAAGGTAAAACAATACATCACACAAAAACATCTATGGCCTCCTCGAAGATGAGGCTCCCCCTCTCGAGGATGCATCTCCTCCTCTGGAGGGTGTGGCTCCTCCTCTCGAGGATGTGGCACCTCCTCTCGAGGATGGTGCTCCTCCTCTCAATCGACTCTGCTCCATGAGGAGGGTGACTGCATCTGTCACATGTCCGAGCTGCGTGATAATAGACGTGGTGGCTCTGCTATGTGTAGTGGAGAGCTCTGTCACCGACGCCTGAAGCGCAGTCACCGATGTCTGTAGTGCGTCCAGCTTGTCGATGAGTACATTCGACAAGCGCTCAGCCCCCTCGGTGGTGGTGTGCATGTCACGACCTATGTCCTCTCGCATCTGTCGAGTGGTGCTCGTGACCTCATTCATGCTTTGGAACTGGGCCTGGACCAAACTCCGGATATTGTAGATCTCTTTCCGTACATGAGCCGTCATGTCAGTCACGGCTGTCAAGGATGGGACCAGGGCAGAGGAAGTGGGCGCAGAAGAGGGAGCAGGCACCGAGCCTCGGATCTCCCGAAGCAGCTCGTCCTTCAGATCTCGGACGATCTCCTGCCGCAGCTCCCGGAGCTGCTCTGGATCAATACGGACCTCCATAGATGGTGGAACTGAGGAGGAAGGTCCGGCAGAGGTGGTAGGAGCAGGAGGAGTGGACGGAAGATCTGGATGGTCTGGTGTTCTGAGCAGTGAGAGTAGACTTCCTAACCCAGATCCCTTCTCTCTTCCGAAATTCCATCCTGTGCATGGTTCCCGTACACAAGCGATCAGTCCATCGCAAGGCACGAGAGGGTTCCCTCTCAGGAATGGAAATCTCGTACTGCCTAAAAAGAAGAGTGAATAACATCCCGTATGGGAGTGAGAGCCTAGGTCTATCTAGGGGCTACACATATACCTATAAATGAGCTTTGGGAAGTTGATCGGGGTGTCCTGAAGGATATAAGACATAATAGCTAAGTCTCTCTCATTCACAAAATCAAATCTCCCTGTCTTAGGGAAGATGGACCTGGACAGAATGCTCAAAAGGATTCTCACTTCAATAGGAAGTGAGCTAGCACTGTAAGGGCCTCAACCCTATCCTCAGGATGTGCAGGAGCCACCCCTACTAATGGAAGGTGGAGGATATGGGCAATGAGGTCCTCTGTGACACGCAACGGGACACCTACTACCGTGCCCTCAATACCTCCATCTCCCCGATGGACGGTACTGTAAAACTCTTGAACTAGGCCAGGATAGGTGGGAAGGTCCAAGGTGAGGAAGTACTCTAGGCCCTGGGCTCTAAGCCTATCGCCTATGGTGAACCCTTCCCGGGAGAGATAGTCGAAATCGACAAACCTCCCGGAGGTGACGGCCTTCCCGGCCAACGGCCTAACGAGAACCACCCTAGGCGGGGAACGATCCGGAGGTGGTTGCCTCGCGGGATCGTGCCGCGCCTTGGAGCGCCGCTCGGGACCGGCCTCGGGACGGGACCTCTTCCTAACGACGGTCTTACGAGGCATCTTGACCTAAACGGGAAGAAAAATACCTAGAGGACGGTGAAGGACCGACAGAGGAAGCTCGGGACGGACCGGAAATGACCTAGGAACGGACGGAAACTCAATGTCCGGCAAAGAATCGACGGGAAAAGGGCTTGGAGACGATCGGGGATGACCTAGGAGTCGGCTCTAGGGCTTTGTGAACAGTGGCGGCTTGAGGAAAAGTGTTTGCGAAACGACAAACCTAGGGTTAAAAAGTCGGATCCCGACTGCGAGTCGACTCCCCTGAGTCGCGAGTCGACTCGAGGTCGAGTCGACTCCAGAATATGCGCGAGTCGACTCTCTGTTAGCGCATGTAGACTTCGAGTCGACTCCCGACAGTGTGCGAGTCGACTCCCCCTCAGCTGCCAACTTTGCGAGTCGACTCCCGCAAATGCGCGAGTCGACTCCCCCTTAGGAGCCGGCTCTGAAACTTACTCGAGTCGTCTCTAACGTTGGCACGCACCTAAAAACCATGCCATAATCGTGCCAAATGAGGGAAAATCACCTAATTAAGGACTGATTTGATGATCACTGCATAGAAACTCTATTTTAACCTCATTCTAATCATCAAAATCAATTAATCTAGTGGAAACTCCCACTAGGATGGATCAATCACTCCTAATCTCCTTCTAAGCACACTAAACCTCTCTTCACTTAGGGGTTTTGTAAAAATGTCTGCTAATTGATTATCAGTACACACAAATTGGAGTGACACATCACCATTCAATACATGATCTCTTATGAAGTGATGTCTTATCTCAATGTGTTTAGTTCTTGAGTGTTGAATTGGATTTTTAGTGAGATTTATGGCACTTGTGTTATCACAATTAATGGAGATTTTATCTTGTTTAATGCCATAATCTTCTAATTGTTGTTTAATCCATAAGATTTGCGCACAACAACTCCCGGCTGCAACATATTCAGCTTCTGCAGTGGATAATGCAACCGAGTTTTGTTTCTTGCTAAACCATGAGATTAGGTTTTCTCCTAGAAATTGACAAGACCCGCTGGTACTTTTTCTATCAAGCTTACATCCAGCGAAGTCTGAATCTGTGTACCCTATTAAGTTTAGGCTAGATTCTTTAGAGTACCACAGTCCTATGTTCTTAGTTCCTATTAAGTATTTAAAGATTTTTTTAACTGCAGCTAGGTGTGATTCTTTAGGATTAGCCTGATATCTAGCACACATGCACACACTAAACATAATATCAGGTCTACTTGCAGTAAGATACAGTAAAGAACCTATCATACCTCTATAAAGTTTTTGATCTACAGATTTACCTGATTCATCTTGGTCTAACTTGCACGATGAGCTCATGGGGGTGCTGATTGATTTGTTTCCCTCCATATCAAACTTCTTGAGCATCTCCTTGATATATTTGGCTTGATTGATGAAGATGCCTCCTTCAGATTGTTTGATTTGAAGCCCGAGGAAATAGTTCAGCTCTCCCATCATGCTCATCTCAAACTCACTCTGCATCAAATCGGCAAACTCTTCGCAGAGGCGATTGTTAGTAGCACCGAAAATGATATCATCAACATAAATCTGTACTAATAACATATCCTTATTTTTCTTTTTCAGAAATAAAGTTGTATCTACATTTCCCCTAAAGAATTCATGTTCTAATAGGAATTTACTAAGTCTCTCATACCATGCTCTAGGTGCTTGTTTTAGTCCATAAAGTGCTTTGTTCAGTTTATACACATGATTAGGGTATTGATGATTTTCAAAACCAGGAGGTTGTTCTACATACACCTCCTCATTAATAAACCCATTTAGAAAAGTACTTTTTACATCCATTTGATATAGCTTGAAGTCCTTAGAGCATGCATAAGCTAATAGAAGTCTAATCGCCTCAAGTCTAGCTACGGGAGCAAAGGTTTCATCAAAATCTATGCCTTCTTCTTGATTATAACCCTTTGCTACTAGTCTTGCCTTATTCCTTATAACAATTCCATTTTCATCTAGCTTATTTTTATATATCCATTTAGTACCTATAATTGGATATTCAGAAGGTCTCTCTACTAGATCCCACACTTTGTTTCTAGTAAATTGGTTTAGTTCTTCTTGCATTGCATTTATCCAATTTACATCATTCTCGGCTTCTTCTATATGTTTGGGCTCAAAGTGTGAAACAAAAGCTAGATGGTTATTCAAATTTCTAAGAGATGCTCTAGTCCTAACCGGTTGTGATGGATCATCTAGAATTAGTTCCTTAGGATGCCCGTGAGCATACCTCCAAGCTTTAGTTAGCCCATGATCCACTATAGGCTCTTGGTTTGATGATTCTCCTTCAATCAACTTTTGATTACCATCTTGTAATCCCATCTCATCTATCTTTTCTTCAAGTATTTCAATATCATCATCAAGATTAGCTTTCTTACTAGAGGAGATGTCACTAGAGTCATCAAATACAACATGTATAGATTCTTCTATAACTAGGGTTCTTTTATTAAAGACTCTATAGGCTTTACTAGTTGTAGAATAACCTAAGAATATTCCTTCATCAGATTTAGGGTCAAATTTTCCTAGATTATCTTTCCCATTATTATGTACAAAACACCTACATCCAAAAACATGAAAATAGTTAACCTTTGGTTTTCTGTTTTTCCACAGTTCATAAGGTGTTTTCTTTATGATGGGTCTTAATAGAACTCTATTTAATATATGGCAAGAAGTATTAATGGCTTCTCCCCAAAAGTACTTAGGGAGGTTACTTTCACATAACATAGTCCTAGCCATTTCTTCTAGTGTTCTATTCTTCCTTTCCACAACTCCATTTTGTTGTGGTGTCCTAGGTGCAGAAAAATTATGAGTTATCCCCTTTTTACTACAAAATTCGTCAAATAATTGATTTTCGAATTCGGTACCATGGTCACTTCTAATGGCTATGACTGAAGACTCTCTAGCATTTGTTACTTCCTTATGGAACTTTTTAAACATAGAAAATGCTTGGTCCTTATGCGCTAGGAACATGACCCATGTGTACCTAGTGTAATCATCTACAATAACTAGGCCATATTTATTTCCACCTAGGCTTGTTGTTCTAGTTGGACCAAATAGGTCCATGTGTAATAATTCTAGTGGCCTAGAGGTAGAGACTCATTTTATGGATTTAAAAGAGTTCCTAGATTGTTTGCCAAATTGACATGCTTCACATATTTTGTTCTTTTCAAATTTTAATTTTGGCAAACCTATCACGGAATCTCTTTTAACAAGTTTAGTTATTGTGTCCATGCTTGCATGACCTAACTTGCGGTGCCATAACCAATTAGCATCATTATCTTTAGTTTCATTAACAACTAAACATTGGTTATATTTTGCAAGATCTTCTAGGTCTACCACATATCCATTTTCACGTCTAATCCCTTTAAAAACTAAACTATTATCATTAGGATTTATTATAATACATAGTGATGGTTTAAACATAACATCATATCCTTTATCACATAATTGACTAATGCTTAACAAGTTATGCTTAAGACCATCGACATATCTAACATTATCTATAAAAGTAGAAGGGGTGATTTGAACCTTACCAATACCAATGATGTGACCTTGGTTGTTGTCCCCAAACGTCACAACACCTTCCTTCTTAGCTTCAAGGGTGAAAAATTGGTCTTTATCACCCGTCATGTGCCTTGAGCAGCCACTATCCAAATACCAGCAGTTCTTGTTGACCTTGGCTGCAAGACACTCCTACACAAGCAGATTATGTCATCTTAGGTACCCAAGTTTTCTTGGGTCCTTCATGGTTAGTCAAGTTGGTTCCTTTTGGAACCCATACCCTTTTAATTTTTCTTTTAGTTTTCCTTTTCCTATAGTCACATGCATTTGCTTTATGTCCTACTATTCCACAACAAAAGCAAGTTATTTTCTTAACTTTAGTTTCTCCAGCTTTAACAAAGAAATTACTAAGAAGTTTTTGTTTATTTCTTGGTTTATATCCTAAACCCGCTTTATTAAATACGGCTCGTTGATTATTAAGTATCATGTTTAACTTTTCAGAACTATATGTGAATTTTTCAACTAAGGGTTTGTATTTGTTTAGTTCTTTAGTTAATGTTTGATTTTCGGCTTTTAGATCATTTAGTTCTTTTGTTAGATCCTTGTTTAAGACTTGTTTATGGTTTTTGAGATCTGAAAGTTCCTTAGTTAGTTTTTCATTATCTTTCGTTAAGGTGTTAGTCTTCTTAATTAAGAGTTGGTTGCTTGTCTTAAGTTCTAGATTTTCTTTGGTAAGATTATCTTTATCCTTAAATAATGAATCATGCTTATGAATATAAGTTTGGTTAGTTACTTTTAGTTCTCTGTTTTTAACATTTATATTCTTATACTCAATCATTAATTCATTGAACGCATCATAAAGTTCATCAAATGTAAAATCAAAATGCGTATCGGAAATTACCTCGTTTTCGTTGGCCATGAAGCAGAAATTGGCCTTCTCTTCTTGTTCTTCATCCGATGATGAAGATGATGCGTCGGAGTCCGATAGGATGGTGACAAGGGCTTTCTTCTTCTTCTTGTACTTGCTACCCTTCTTTAGTAAGGGACACTCAGCTCGGATGTGTCCCGGCTTCTTGCACTCATAGCACCCGATCCCCTCACTTTCTCTTTCCTTACCTTTGTCCTTGCGGTAGGAATTTGAGGTGCCTCTCCTTTGATGATAGGACTTCTTGTGGTTGATGAATTTCTTGAACTTTCGCACAAGAAGTGCCTCACCACCATCTTCCTCATCTTCTTCTTCTTCACTGCTGCTACTACAAGATAAATCTTTGTTAGATGAAGTAGATTTTAAAGCTATTACCTTTTTCTTATGGGAGGACTCTTCCTCGTTGTGTTGTTTCATGGTGAGCTCGTGCGTCATAAGGGATCCAAGGAGCTCCTCAAGTGGTAACTTGTTCAAGTCCTTGGCTTCTTGAATTGCCGTCACTTTAGCTTTCCACGACCTTGGTAGACACCGAAGGATTTTCCTGACAAGTTCACTGTTAGTATAGTTCTTGCCAAGGCTTTTTAGGCCATTGACAATATCAGTAAACCTAGTGAACATGCATGTGATTGTTTCATTTGAATCCATTTTAAATAGTTCATATTTATGAACCAAGATGTTTATTTTGGATTCCTTGACTTGATTCGTGCCCTCATGGGTCACTTCAAGTCTGTCCCAAATTTCCTTTGCTGAATTACAAGTTGAAATCCTATTGAATTCATTACGGTCTAAGGTACAATAGAAGACATTCATTGCTTTAGAGTTTAATTGTGCCTTCCTCATGTCATGTTCATCCCAGTCCATTTCTAGTTTAGGTACCTTAACACCATCTACGTAAATGGATGGGATGTATGGCCCATTTACTACAATGGACCACATCTCATAGTCTTGGGCTTGGATGAATATTCTCATCCTAGCCTTCCAGTATGAGTAGTCAGATCCATTGAAGAAAGGGAGTCTTTGGGTGGACTGACCCTCAATGTGAGAAGATCCAAATGGGGTTGTCATTTTGATCTTTTAACTCTTGAGTGGAAGAGTTTTTGGCTCTGATACCACTTGTTGCCCAGATAGACAACCCAAGAGGGGGGGGGTGAATTGGGTTTTTAAAATAATTTGAATATTTAAAACTTTGTGGATGATTAATTAAAAACTATAGCAAGTTATTTAATTAAAGCCTAGTGCTGTGAGTAATGTGCGGGGAAGAAGATGAGAGACAATGCACTACAAACACAAAGTTTTATAGTGGTTCGGAGCTAACCCTTGCTCCTACGTCCACTCCCCAAGTCTCACTTGGAAATTTCACTATAACCCCCTTGGATTACAGCCGGTTGTTTTGCAAGCTCACAACCAAACTTGTTGTTTTACGAGCTCACAACGAACTCGGTCGGTTTTCCCAGGCTCACCGACTAGAACCAACCCCGATTGTTTTCCCGGGCTGACAATCAAACCCTTACACACGTTGGTTTTAACTTGGCTCACCAACCAACCTTAAACCCCTTGATTCAATCCCCCGATTGAATCAAGTAAATACAAGAGATAGAAGAAAACAGAAAATAGCTTCTCAAAAAGCAGATTTAAAACAATATAATCGTAAAGGAGTTAGAAGCCCTCAAACGCTTTTAAGCTGGTGAAGAGGTATGGCTTCTGGAACTCCGGTCTCCTCTTGAAAGAGTGGTCGACTTGAATGCAGGAGGAGGAAGCTTTGATTGTTGGGAAGAAGTTGTTGGAGCAGTAAATGCAGATCTCCCCTTTTTCGTTTAAGAGCACTTGGAGAGCTTGAAAACTTGAATGCTTGGAGTGGAATATCTGTTCTCTGCCTTGCTACAGTCTTCTGTGGCTATTTAAGCCAACCCCCACGGAAACTAGCCGTTACTCTGCTTTTTCTGGCCGTTCTGCACACTCTGCGCAGCCTGACAATATGACCGTTGGTGGGTTGGAGTCGACTCGCGCGATCAGGAGTCGACTCGGCTGTAGTAGGAGTCGACTCACGCTTTTCCGGAGTCGACTCGGCAACTGTTCCAAATTTGAATTAAAGTTGCCGTCACGATTGGGAGTCGACTCGTCTTGACCTGGAGTCGACTCGCCAACTTCTGGAGCTGACCTGGCAATTTTGGAGTCGGCTCATCCACTGAAGTCCGTGGATCCAATTTTGAATTTTGTCCACTCGAGTCGACTCGACTGTCCTGGGAGTCGACTCAAATCTCAGAGCCCGAACTCCCGATTCTCTGTCTTTTGGCTCATCCAGTCTTGGAGTCGACTCGAACTTCCTTGGAGTCGACTCGGCTCTCAGTTTCCGAAAGTTGGTCTTCTGCCTTTTGACGTGAAGCTTGTCTCGGAGTCGGCTCGAGCTGTCTGTGAGTCGACTCGAATCTCAGAGGCAGTAACATGGTCTTCTGTCTGTTGATGGTCGCTCAGTCTCGGAGTCGACTCGCGTACTGCGGGAGTCGACTCGAATCTCAGAGTCCGAAAATCGTTCTCTGACTTTTTCCTTGTGTTCCTCTGAGAGTCGACTCTCACCTTCTTTGGAGTCGACCTGCCAACCATCGGAGTCGACTCGCGCTCCACTGGAGTCGACTCGAATCTCAGACTCGAAAACTGCTCTCTGACTTTTCTGCCTGTGACTGCTTGGAGTCGACCCTTACTTTCCTGGAGTCGACTCGGTGAACATTGGAGTCGACTCGCGCACTCCAGGAGTCGACTCGTTGACAGGTTCTGAGATGAGGCTTTCTGTTCTTCTTTCTGTTCTCAGTCGGAGTCGACTCGTACTAATCTGGGGTCGACTCGAGCTCGTGCCAGTGAACTTGATACGCTTGGAGTCGACTCGTGATACTCGGGAGTCGACTCGAGTCTCAGGCTTTGGTTCAGCAGACTTCTTAACTTAACCAAAATACTATGAACCAAGTCTAGAGACACTTGGACAGGATTTTCACTGAAACACTCAATTGAATTCATTAGTAATCACAAGATATACTCAAATGCTTTGAGCTCATCAAAATCAAATGGGGTTTTAATCAATCACTCCACAGGGTGTCGTTCCAGATCTCCGGAATTAGTACATTTTGACCCTGAAATAGAGCGTTCTATTAGGACCCTTCGAGCCGAAATCTGTACCTATAGAACCATAGGATCTGCTCCACCTCCTGAGATGGCTGAAGAACAACCCCCAAACTCCTGAGGAAGTACTTTACTCCCACCATTTATACTTCTCCATCTTGCATTCGATTACCTGAGGTAGCAGCTGTACAATATGAAATAAAGTCTAGTATGATTCAAATGCTCCCATCTTTTTATGGGCTCACCAACAAAGACCCATATAAACACCTAGATGAATTTCTTGAGATTTGCACCACTGTCAAAATTCAGAACTTCACTGATGATGCTCTGAAACTTAGATTATTTCCCTTCTTCCTTAAAGACAGAGCCAAGCAATGGCTGAATTCCTTAGAGGCTAATTCAATTCGTTCCTGGGATCAAATGTAACAAGAATTTCTTAAAAAATACTTTCCCATAGGAAGAACGAACTAGTTTAGACGTGCCATCACAAGCTTCTCCCAAATCGAGGGAGAAGAATTTCATGAAACCTGGGAGAGATTTCGGAACCTAATCCGTAAATGCCCGCATCATCAGATACCCAAGTGGCAATTAGTGCAATGCTTTTATGACGGATTGTCTGATCGAAACCATCAGATGGTTGATGCTTCTTGTGGGGAAACTTTCATGCTTAAAAATGAGCATGAAGCATGGGAATTATTTGAAAATCTCAATGAAAACTCCCTCCACCATGCTTCTTGTTCTCGTCAAGCACCTCCGAGTTCTCAAAGAAAAGGGACCATTTGTGAAATAAGTCATTCTATGGACCTGTCTAGCAAGGTAGATGCATTGTCCCATAAGATTGACCTACCGATGATGGGAGGACATGTCGTTAACTCTTCCCAAGCATAAGTGTGTGCTATCTGTTCTAGCCCATCTCACCCTATTCATGAGTGCCCCTCAGCATCCCAATTTCCCGAACTCGTGCAAGAACACATCAATGCTGCTCAAACACAGCCCAGACCGGGTAATGACCTATTTTTCAATACATATAACCCGGATGGTGCAACCATCCAAACTTTTCTTGGAAGTAGCAAGCTTCGAATACTGCCCAACCCTACTCCCAAAATTTTCAAAACCCTCAGAATTTCCAAACCCCACAAAATATTCATCCCTACCGTCCTTCGACTTAATTTCAACACACTCCTCCTCCACCCCATAGAAACACAGCCTTTGAGGAGAAAGTGTTGACCTCCCTTCAAGGTTTGGAAACTATGACACAATTGGTGCACTCTCACACGCAATCTATCGCCAAGCTAGAATCCCAAATGGGGCAACTAGCTAATGCACTGAACAAGCGGGAGGAAGGAAAGCTTCCAAGCCAACCAGTGAGTAATCCTAGGGGACAATACATGGCTCAAGAAAATCAACTAAATACAATTCATCATGAACAAGCCAATGCTTTGACTACCCTAAGGAGTAGACGTATAGTAGACAATAGGATTGGGGAGGATAACAATAAGAAAGGTGACGAAGAGGATAAGAATATGTCAAAAGAAAATCTAAAACCTTCTTCTTTTTCTTCCGCTAGTCCACCTTCTGCCAAAACTCACATTCCAAAAGTCCCATTTTCTGATGCTCTTAATTCACCCTCTCCCTTTGGCAAAAAGGGAACTTCACTAGAGGAGATGATGGAGGTTTTTAAACAAGTCAAAATCAACCTCCCGCTTCTTGATGCTATTAGACAAGTTTCCTCCTATGCCAAATTTCTCAAAGACCTTTGTACCCAAAAACGAAAATCTAGGACGTATGTGCCTAAAAAGATCTTCCTAACTAAGCAAGTGAGTTCTATTCTCTAATACAACATCCCTCCGAAATTCAAAGATCCTGGTGCTCCCACCATCTCCTGTGTCTTAGGAAATAATTTTATTGATCGAGCACTCTTAGATCTAGGGGCAAGTATCAACCTTTTACCTTACTCAGTTTATGAGAAACTTGGGTTAGGTGAGTTAAAACCAACCTCGGTGTCCCTTCAATTGGCTGATTGATCTGTAAAAACACCACATGGGATAATTGAAGATGTTCTTGTCAAGGTAGACAAACTCTATTTTTCAGTAGATTTTATCGTCCTTGATATGGAACATGAGCCTAATCCTAAGAAACAAATTCCCGTGATCCTTGGGCGCCCCTTTTTAGCAACAGCCAACGCATGCATTAACTGTAGAACTGGGGTGATGGATATATCCTTTGGGAACATGAAAGTCAAACTAAATATATTTCGTGCCTCTGATCAACCCGCGAGGAAAGTTGAGTGCTTCCTAATAAACAAAATGGATGATCTTGTAGAAAAAACCCTTTCCTATATTTTAGAAGATGACCCTCTGAAAACATGCTTGACCCATTTTGACGTTGCTATAGAAAAGGCCATAGAAGCAGCCAACTCTGTGCCCGACAATCAGTTTCCCACCAATTTTCTTCCTTGGAGAACTCGGCATGAACTCGGTATAATTTGATAAGGATGCACTGCGTCTGGCTGAAGACGTTAAACTTAGCGCTTGTTGGGAGGCAACTGATAAGTGCTAAATAATATATAAATTTATCTATTTTACATAGCACTTATTATTATTGTTATTCACATATTTTAAATTTAAACATAAGAAAATGTGTTTCCCCTCTTCATTGCATTTTAATAAATTATTAGAGGTAATTCGAGTTTGATTTAATTATTGATTGAGCCTAATGTATGCAGGTCGACTCAAAACTCAACTGGACGAAGCCTAAACCCAATCCCATTATTTTCTTCTCTTCACACGTTCACCCATCAGAATTTCATTTTCCCCTCCCCACGTGTCCAAACCTCCCAATCTTTTTTCCCAACACATGGACATTTCCTTTGTTTCAGAATGGAGATCTTCTCAACGTCCATGATGAATCTCCCAACTCATCCCCAGCCATTCCGCTCCTATTCACGGAATCACCGCGCCCAGAAAGCCCTCCGCATCAGCCCGGGTCCCCGCCTCCTCATGGCTACCTGTTCATAACCTCAAAACAGAGCCATCTTCCAATCCAACCCGATCTTCTTCCCCTGATTTCCTCCCGCGATGCAAGCTCCCCCGCTTCCGCTTTCAACGAATTCCTCCCAGCCGATTGTAGGATCTCCGTGGATTGCGTCCCAGCATCCTCACCTTCTCCTGATAGCTCCCAAGCTTATCATCTAAAATATCCTTCCATGAAGCTCCCAGCTCACATCTCGTTCATCTCCCAGCTCATCTCCAAGCATCCCGCAGCCAATCCCAACATCATCAGATTCCCCCTCGTCCCCTGTTACGCGTATCTCCTAGCATCCCATGATCTTCTCCCATGTCCGCAAATCAAGCTAACATCCCTCATCCCGCTCGGATCACTCCACGGATTCCTCCGCATCCTCCCCTGCTTCAGCGGAACAGAGGACCAAATCTTCCCGTCGTAAGCGCTATCATCCACGGATTCAATTCTTCAATAGAGCCATCAGCCATCCATGCTTCTCCCCAGCTTGATGGATCGTTATCCCAGCCATGGGCAACATTCCAGCATCCACATCATCCTCAACTGCCAGCCACATCGTCAACGCGATCAGCCCCAATCTTGATCCCGCAGTCAGCTCCATCGATCCAGCCGTGCATCCCGCCCCAACGATCACGCATGCGTTCTTCCTCCTCTCCACACGAAATCATGGATCCACTATTCTTTGGTGGGGATCTATATAAGAAGGGAGGAGGATGCTCTATTGGGAGGAGGCGACGGTGGGAAGAACAGAGGAGGAACCCCTGTTTCGGTGAAGAAAAAGAAGAAGAAAGCCGAGGGAACCAGAGAAAGAAATAAAAAAAAAGAGAGGGGGGGGGGAAGAGAATATTTTGTGATATTTTGGGAATAATGGAAGGTGAAGGCTTTCATTTGAAGATGGGAGGTCGTCCGGAAGCCATGCTCGGCTAAACGTCTAGTCTAGGGCTGGATGAAGCCCCAGCAATGTATCAGGGCATTGTAGTTCTTATTTTCTTAATTATTTTGGAGCTTGTTTAAATTCTTATCTTCAATGAAATATTTCTTTTATGATATTTAAACCTTGAGCATGCCATTTACTATTCATAATTGCTAAAGTAGTCTAAGATGATTCATGCCTAGGAAGATGAGGTGTGCTGCACCCTAGGTTAGCATAATTAGGTAGACACTTCATGCTATATCTAAGATGGATCTTCCTAAACCTGTTTATGTTTTTATTTTAAAAGGCTTGTAGCCAATTTGCATGCCTCTCCAAAAGATAAAAATTAAGAACACAGTCCCTAATGCAATGCTACGCGGTGGATTCCAAACCCTAGATCCATCTACTTTGATAAATTTCAATTCGTACTCATAAATTAATTTAGTTAAATCAAGTTAGCAAATTCTTCTTGAGTTATTATTAAAGAAAAATAACTAGTCTCCAATCCCTGTGGACCGACATCCGTAATCACTGTCCTACAGGATACGTGCTATTGCGTGGTTTATTTTTGAAATTGAAATAACCGATCAATTTTTGGCACCGTTGCCGGGGATTGCTTGCATAGTTATTTTTCCTATCATTAAAAAAAATTAATTAATTAAAAAAAACTTTCAAAAAAAATATATATATATATAAAATTATTTTCTATTATTGTTACTTTTCTTATCTCCATTTTCTCTTCTACTAATTTTTTTTTTAATTTTTCTTTTGGTCTTATTTGATCAGGAATCAAAGGAAAAATTTGGGATGATCAAAAGGAGAATAGCTGGAAAAGGAATGCTTTAGAGGTTTGCTTAAAAAATTTTTAAATTGCTGGAAAAATTTCCTTTGGTAACCTCTAAACCTTTCTTATTTAAATTAATTATTAGCTTGAAATTTTGTGGTGGTTGTTTGATTTTAATTTCAGCAAAAGTGTGAATGCATGCTTGATACACATACACAAATTAATCCGCACATAGTAAGGGCAATCACCCCAACAAGATAAGAGCCGGATTTCATCACCGGACTCTTGCCCAACTTAGGTGAACTCAATCTCACATAGTGTCACTTTAATTAAAATCAATTAGACATTGGCTCCTAGGGACATTCGAGCTCAATAGGACGAAGATCACCGAAAATTGCACCAATTTCGCTCTGTGGCTTAGTTGATGTCTAGGCAAGCTTTGTCCCTATAAGGAAGACAGTTCATCTGTTCGAGGCAAGTGGGTTTTAAGTGGGACCTTTGCGAACGCATCGTGACCCCTCCACTTACCTGGGAGCTTACCTGGTCAACTCGGTTCATTAGACCAGATTGGAGACTTAGGTGCCCTCTTCAAACCAGTTAGGAGCTGTTTAGTGATTTTAGAACAAATACAAGGATTGATGTGTTTATCTTTTATTGCATGCTTGACTGATCAAGTACTAGTGTATGCAAGGTAGTCGTTCTAGAGTACGAAACCTATTACCTTTTGACCCTGAAATAGAACGAACCCTTAGGAACATTCGAGCTAAGATTAAAACATTAGGATCATCCCCACCTCTTAAGATAGCTGAAGAACAACCCAAACTCCTGAGGGAGTACTTTACTCCCACTATTTACACTTCCCCATCTTGCATTCGATTACCTGAAATAGCAGCTGTACAATATGAAATAAAATCTAATGTGATCCAAATGCTCCTATCTTTTTATGGGCTCACCAATGAAGACCCATATAAACACCTAGATGAATTCCTTGAGATTTGCACCACTGTCAAGATTCAGAACTTCACTGATGATGCTCTGAAACTTAGATTATTCCCCTTCTCCCTTAAAGATAGAGCCAAACAATGGCTGAATTCTTTAGAAGTTAACTCGATTCGTTCTTGGGATCAAATGCAACAAGAATTCCTTAAAAAATACTTTCTGAGGATGATAGTGTTATTTTGATGATTAACAAGCAATTATGTAGAGCATGCTATAAGTTAAATTGATACTTCATTTATAAGTTCATTACTCTCAGTACATTTGTTTAATTGAGAATATATATATGGTCTTGTTCATTTGAATGAATCTAACCTTAAGAATGCAGCAAAGTGTGGATTGAGTCGACCCATAGGTTGATTGGGTCGACCCCGGCACATCGAGGAATCATCTGGCACACTCCTGCAAAAACAGCACAAATGAACAGTGAGTTGGGTCGACCCAAGGTAAGCAAGAGTCGACCCAACCTCCAAAGAACCTCAAAATGCAAAGGAAGAATGCTCTCTGGATTTACTGAGAGGGTCGACCCAAGAAGAAGTTGAGTCGACCCAAGTAAACCTTGAGTCGACCCAAAGAAAGGTTGAGTCGACCCAAGTGAAGAAAGGCTGAAATTCAAGGTTCTGATTTTCCTGAGTTTGGGTCGACCCAAGAAAAATGTTGAGCTGACCCAAGGTTTGAGTCGACCCAAAGAAAGGTTGGGTCGACCCAAGGCAACAGAAGGCTGAATTTCAAGTTTCTGTGTTTTCTGAGAGGGTCGACCCAAGAAATGGTTGAGTCGACCCAAGGCAAAGTTGGGTCGACCCAAGGACAGGTTGAGCCGACCCAAACACGGGCTGAACATAACGGCTAGTTGTGCAGAAATGCTTTTTGGACTCCCAACGGCTATAAACGGCTAGTTTCTTCAATCCAACGGTTAGAAAGGACTATTTGGAGGTTGGAGAAGTATTTAAGAGGGAGTATTCATCAGAGGAAGCAAGACTTGGGGAAAATACATCAAGTGCATTCAAGAGAGAACCCTAGCAAGGCAAGCTTCATTCAAGAGCTTCATTCAAGAATCAAAAGAAAGGGATTGAGCAGATTCAAAGAGGCATCAAGAGCTCCTTCCCCCATTGAAGAGTGAAGCTTCCTTGACAAAGAAGAGCAAAGCAACTTCAAAGCGATAATTTCTTTCTAAACTCTTCTTTGTTGTTCATATTGTCTTATATGCTCATTTAGGAGTTAAATCTTTTATTTTCATTTGCTTAAACACTTTGTAAAGGTTCGTTGGTAAGCCCGCAAAACCAACAAAGGTTTTTGGTGAACCCGTAAAACCAAAGTTGTATAGGTTCGTTGGTGAGCCCGCAAAACCAACAAGGTTCTTGGTGAGCCCGCAAAACCAAGTGTATAGGTTCGTTGGTGAGCCCGTAAAACCAACTAGGTTTTTGGATTGTGAGCCCGGAAAACAATCCAACTGTAATCCGTGTGATTATAGTGAAATCCCAAGGGTACGCTTGGGGAGTGGACGTAGGTGCTAAGGAGAGCACCGAACCACTATATATTGTGGTGTTTGTATTGTGCTTGTGTCTCTATTTTCTCTTGCTTTACCTTCTATTATTGCATTAGCGTAACTCACTAAAATAGCTTAAGAAAGCATCCACCACACTTAATTAAGAAAGTTTTTAAAAGCACCAAAAGTTTAAAAGAAACCAATTCACCCCCCCCTCTTGGATTGTCACCTTGGGCAACAAGTGGTATCAGAGCAAGGTGCTCTAATAGTACTCATTGATCTTACAATCAAGAGTTAAAGATCATGACAACCCAAGTGGGACATTCTATGAGTGAGGGACAATCAATTGATAGACCTCCACTATTTGATGGTATAAACTATATATATTGGAAAGCACGCATGCGCATTTTCATTCAAGCACATGACTACGATTTATGGAGTATCATAGTCAATGGGCTACATACAAACACTAATCATGATAAAGAAAGGGCTCAGCAAAATGCAAAAGCCATGAATATTCTATATTGTGCATTAGATGATAGTGAACTTAATAGCATATCTTTTTGCATAACTGCTAAGGAAATATGGAATATGCTTGAAGTTAAATATGAATGCACTAACGTTTCTAGTGAATTTGAAACTAGTTCCGAAGAAGAAGAGCATCAAACTGAAACTGAAAATCTATGCTTTGGAGCACCTGAAGATGAGGTATGTACTCAAATACAAAGTGATCTCACTTTCAAAAATCAGGTACTTACTGAAACTCAAACTGATTTTACATTTGATGAACTTCATGATGCTTTTCATAATCTATACTTTGAATATAAGAAGCTTAGGTTAAAGAATAAAAAGCTAAATCAAAAAATTCTATCTCTTGCTGAAAGCTATGATATAACTCAGAAAAATAATAAATTACTTTCAGAAGATAATGAAAGGCTAACTAAAGAAGTTAACAAGGTTAAGCCTATAGCTGAAAAATTTACTATTAGCTATGAAAAATTGAACTTAATGATAAATAATCAAAGGGCTGAATTTGAAAAGGATGGATTAGGACATCAATCTTGGTACACACAAAAATCCCTTAATGACATGTGTGTTAAATCCTCTACTATCTATCCTAAGACAGATTCTAATAGGCAAAAACAGAAAATTGTAAGTTTATCTACTACTCATGTTAAATCTATGTTTGTTAAATTTAACAAGATAATGCTGAAGTTCACTCCTTGTAATCCTAAAATTTGCAAGTCTATGGACAAAATAGCTATTAAGAAAATATGGGTTCCAAAAGGAACAATAATAGCTAACCTACAAGGACCCAAAAGAGCTTGGGTTCCTAAGTTGAAAATCTGAATACTTTCTGTAGGTATATCTAGCACTCAAGGCTCCAACAAAAGATGTTAATTTAGACATTGGGTGCTCTAGACATATATTAAAGAATGAAACTTAAAATATACTTAAGAAAAGTAATTGAAATAAAAAGAATAATGAAATTAGTAATCCTTGCATCTCATCATTCTCTTTGCCTTAGTATCAAATAAATTGCAGGTATTGATCATTTCTGTGATATAAGTGATACTTTTGGTATGAAAAGAAAATATAACCAAATCATTCCATCTTTCTATATTATGCTTCAGTTATTGATGGATAATCTGCTTAATCAATACTCTTAGAATAACTCTTTAATTTCTCTATATGCTTGATTGAGTGTTCTTATCCATGGCATTATCTTTTATTGATCATAAACATAAGAATGTTTACTTGGTATATTTTTTAAATATATGTATTAAGAATACCAAGATTAAAGAGTCTAGTTTTGGCATATAAAATCAACTCATACTAGCATGGACTTAATCTCAAAAGACCTTGTCATTGGCTCACTTAGATTAATTTTTGCAAGGTCAAAGTTTGCTATCTAGAAAAATAAACTAGAATCATTTCTAAATTTGAAAACATTGTTTCCACCTTTTAGCCTTTGAAAATTCTCCATAAGAACTTATTTGGATCTCTAGGATTGTGGACCTAGGAGATAAGCTCTCTAATTTTGTAATTATGGATGATTTCTCAAAGCTAATGTTGGTTTTATTCTTGGCACTTAAATTGAAATATTTTCTGCTTTGGCACAAACTTACAAAAGGTTTCAAATGAAAAAGGTTTGCAAACTGTGAAAATTCATGGCACAGCTTTGAAAACCAAATTTGTTGATAAGTTTTGTACAGAAAATGGTATTGAATACAATTGTGCTTGCACCAAGAACACTATTGCATATAGGGGTTATAAAAATATAAAAATAGAACCTTTGTTGTGTAAGGACAATGCTTTGTGATAGCAGTTGATTAATACTATCATCACAGCTTGTCATATTATAAGGTTTCTATTAAATCTATTTTTAAAGAAAACCCCATGTGAACTCATGAAAAACAGAGAATCAAATGTTGCATACCTTCATGTTTTTCAGTTATATATATTATATTCTCAAGAATGAAATATATGCCAAATATGATAAAACAGTGTTTCTTTGGATATTACTCTTCAAGCAATGCATATAGAATATTCAATGAAAATATACTAGTTGTAGAAATATCAATTCATACTATTCTTATTAAAACTAGATCCTTTATTGAGAATATAGTTTATTTTGATTCTATGTAACAATCTGAATTTTGATAGACACAATTGTTTAAGATAATTTGATTAAAACTTAGCTAGCACATCTTATTGATAGTTATCTTAAGCAAATAGAATCTAGGCTAAATTGATTCTGAAAACAAGAAATTGATTTGACCTTGATGAATCTTCCTATTGCCTCACATGCTTGTTCTTGAACCATTTTGGTTAATGAAACTATCTCTCTAGTTCAAGTGACATATGCTTGCTTATATTTAGACAATCTCTTGAGTAAAGTAACTCAATATTCAATTATTGTCATATCTTATGTTGAGCCATCTAGTTAAGAAATATATTGTATGAATGTTTTGTATCTTGAAGAAACTAATGACTCTCCTTCAAGAAAGAAAAAGATTTTGTTAATGATACAGGATTTATGAGCAAGAAATTTCAACTTGAAGGACACCTCGATGAAAGATACAATAAACATTCCCTTGCAAACAAAAAAAAAGAAAGATTTTCTTCAGCCAAGGGTGTAAAGAATCTAAAAGATATTTGGCTTGAAGAATGCTAAATGCATTGGTAATCTAAACCCTTCTCTTGTGAGTTAGTTGAGCAAAATTAATAGTCTGAAAATATATGGTAGCATGATCAAATATTTAATTGCTAATCTTCTTGATATCATGCTTCATTCTCATGCTAATGATAATTATTTCATGGTATGATTAAATTGAAGTTCACTTTTGCCTGTATAATGCATAACCATGAAATACACAAGTTTATGCCTCAATTCTCTAATTCAAAATAACTTGTGATAAGCTATGAATCATTGGGCATAATGAAAATGCTGTTTGCATGATATATATTTATAAACAGCATATTAAATTAATTCTTTATTCTGCTCTTTCATGAAATTACTTGAAAATAACAAAAAGAGGGAGAGATAAAGAAAAGAAAATGAACAATTACTCAAGGGAAGTAAAATCTAAGTAAAGGCAAATACTCCAATCTTTAGGAAAAGCAAAACAAGCATAATATATTCAGCATATTTGTGAGACTTGTGTGAACATTCTTTTGGAAGGAATAAAATCCGTAATTAATTATATTTAAATAGGAAGAGTTTGGAGTGAATATTTTATTGCTAAAAAGAACAGTTTAACATTTCTACATTGCTCATTATAGGGATGGTGCCAATGGAGAGGCTAGTGGTAGTACCCGGCACTATTTGACCCAACTATTCGGTGTAGGGCATATTAGGGACGGCACAAGAGGGAGGCTAATGGTAGTACCTCGTGCCCCTTCCAACTCCACCGGATAGGGAGCAAATAGAGTATAGAGCATAGAAAAGTAAAACCGAAAAATAAATGAAGATAATCAAAATGTTCATTGAATGGTTAAAGAAAGAAATTAAAAATTTGGAGAATGAATGATAAATAAATGAAAATATATAAGAAGGTTGTAAAAATCAAATGAAGTTTCAATCACTTGAAAACACACCTTAAGGATAAAATCAGTGCTAAATTGTATTTAAATAAAGGAAATTTTATTTGAAAAGAATTGATTTTGATCCATGACATGCTTGTTATGTTTTGCATACTTTGAATTATATGATTTCAATATTCAGTTTGAAATGCTTCATGCTTGAATAATTTGATTGAAACATGTTTCTACCAATAGCAAATTTATTTTTTTTCTATGACACTCATAATTTGGAATAGGCTTTAACTTTGTATACAAGTTTTCCCTTCACCTTTGACTTCGAAATAACTTGTGCCTCAAAGCCTAATGAAAATTGTTTTTACTTGTATTCTATACTCATCAATGATATGTTGGATTTCTCTTGTTTCATGATCACCTTTGAAATCTGAAAGTTGAATATATTTATAAAAAGAAGAAGAAAAGGATACTTCTATTTCAATGAATATCTTTCAAAAAAAAAAAGGATAATCTGAATTTGCAAATTAGGCAGAATGAATTGATTATAATTTATCTTTCAACTTGCCTAACATTAGAACATCATGTCCTCCAATTTGTACCAAAATTCAATATGAATTACAAAGATTCTGGATGTGCTCTAATGTTCTTGAAATATGTATTTTCAATCGTAATGATTTAAGATGAGCTACAATGAGAAGATACATATCTCAAATTACAACTTTGAAAGCCTCCTTGAGAATCTTTATGAAATTCAGAATCTGATCTTATATAAAAGCTTAAACTCAATATGAATTTCTAGATAAAATTACAGCTTAAGAAAAATAGAATAATTCTGATGCCTTGATTGCTTGCCCCAATACGCATCTGAAACATATCATTTCTTATCTTCAAAGTGTACTAATATTGGTCTGAATGATGTGTCTTTTGATGATCTTGATTGCAAATAAATATTTTTAATATATGATTTTATTTTGATATTGAAAAGATTTATTGTGCTTCATATATACATTGCTGAAAAATCTTGATTAAAAAAAATTGAGTTCTATAAATACATATACTTCAATGATCATCTATATATTTTTTTTTCCTCTCCTACATTGTTAAGGACTTTCATCAAAATATATATGTATATATATTATTAAAAGAGTGAATGATCTCAAGTCTAGAAATATTTCAGCTCACTCAAATGATTCTTAAAAGAAAGAAAATGTAAATGCTTTTGAAAGAATTTGAGCTTCAAATGAATCATTTTCTGATTAATATTTCAGTACATTTTCTCAAAGATTAAGAGGAAGCATAACTTGTTCTTAAAAGATTAAAAAGAGTGATTGCTATAAATTTTGAATAATTCTAGATCACTCTACATTCTTGATATCATAAAGGTTCAGTTTTATTCACGTTTATCATTAAAATCTGAAATTCAACTAAAGATAAGAGAAAGAATACTAAATGTAAAGTGGTATTAAACTTTGTGCTTCATTGAATATCTTTTGAAAGTTGGATTTTTATCTGTACTTAATTGGTAAATCACTTGTTTTGAAAACTAAGTAAAAAGGATTCCATTTGTCTTAGTATTGAAAATTTACTTTGGAATCTACTAATGAGCTCTTATTGGCTTACACTTTAGTATTTCAATCATGAGCCAATTCATTTTAATTGATTTTGATGTTATGATCTTTAAAGGAGTAAAAGAAAGTTTTTAAGAGAGCTCTAAAAGAACGTTCAAAGTCTTGAATCTTATGTATCCTACATTGCATAAATTCATGTTTTGGTATCTATGCTCCAATACTTTTACATCATGAAAGAACTTTGAAGTCATTAAGAATTAAGGATTCAACATAATCTTATATTTTTCGAGTATATAAGTTTTTGATCTTTATCTGCTCTTATACTATACTCTAAAAATTAATTAGATTGCTCTCATGTTGTTATATACTTAACATGTTAAAAAAAAAAGTATTGGATTTACATTCGTGCTTTCTTTGAATATTATTCTTGATACTCCTTGAAATAACTTGAAAAAGATTCCATCTACACTTGACTTCAAAACTATCTTTGGAATCTACATTTAGAGATCACGTCTGGCTTATACCCTAAATATCTCATTCCTAAAGCCAAACACATAGAAATCAGATATGATTTTATTAGGGATCATGTGCAAAATGGAAACATATGTATTGAACATATATGCACTGAAAAACAATTAGCCGACATATTTATGAAACCCTTGAGTGAAGATAGATACATTCCTAAGGAGGAAATTAGGCATATGTGATCCTTTTTATTGAAGAGATATAAAAGGGAGCAAGCAGTCTCATGATACATTCCTCCCATTTCTAAAAACCCATGAAACATGAGTCAAATTTGTTATCTATAGATTCCTTACTCATGTATCATTGTCCCATAAAGAGTTTATAAGGATTGGAAGCAAGGAAAACCTTTTAGAAGCAAAAAGGAAGAGAAAAGAAAAAGTCTGCACTTGGGCCGACCCAACCCAGAACAGGGTCGACCCAACGTTGAGTCGACCCAAGAAAAATCTTGAGTCGACCCAACGTCGGGACCCCACTGTTAAAAGGGGACCCGAGAGCATATCTAGGGCACTGTTTACCTTTTGTCCTCTTCCGAAAATCCTATTCCCCACTCACAAATCTTCTCCAATCATCTCCAAACAGTAGATTACTTCAAGATCTTGGAGAAATGGAACCCAAGAGAGCCGTAGCCAAGCGATCCGGGAGAGTCTCACGATCTTGTTATCTAGCCTAGGATGTGTATCTAGTTCTCATATGTATCTTGCCTTTTCCCATATGTATCTTGTTTTTCCCTTATATTTTTAAATCTTGATTGAGGAACATTGTACTTATCATCATTTTGAGCATTAATATATGAAAATGTTCCTATTTTGATCAATGAAATTTGAAGCTTGTTATTTATTGCATCTTTTCCCATATATATGTTTTTGATGATAACAAAAAGGGGGAGAAGAGAAGGAAAGAGTATATAAAGGAGAAGAGAAGGAAAGAGTATATAAAAGAAAAGAGAAGGAAAGAGTATATAAAGGGGGAGAAGCAAAGAGTATATAAAGGGGGAGAAGAAAAGATAGAGTATTCAATTTTGTGAGAAAGAGTGAGTAAAGAAGTTATGAAAAGAAAAGAGAAATAAATGGGCAAACAAATTGAAAATCATATAAGAAAGCTTATATATCTAAGGGGGAGCGATTTGCAACAATGAAAATCATCAAATCAAAAATTTCTATCATAATTCAGAATTTGCCACATATAAATTCAGAATTTGGCACGCTCCTCTCTCACCCCGATACATAAGCTGAAACTCATATTTTATCTCAAATTTTTGAAGTTTCATTGCTAATGAATTATAAATGAAAGGGGGAGCCATTCAAAAAGTCAAATTGGCAAATTTTGAATAATATAGGGGGAGATTTCACTTATATATATCAAAAGCTGAAATTCAGAAATTCAATCCCTTTTATAAACTGATTTTAAAGACAAGTATCAATAAGCTTATACTCTTTATTTTGTAATCATCAAAAAGGGGGAGATTGAGGATGATAGTGTTATTTTGATGATTAACAAGCAATTATGTAGAGCATGCTATAAGTTAAATTGATACTTCATTTATAAGTTCATTACTCTCAGTACATTTGTTTAATTGAGAATATATATATGGTCTTGTTCATTTGAATGAATCTAACCTTAAGAATGCAGCAAAGTGTGGATTGAGTCGACCCATAGGTTGATTGGGTCGACCCCGGCACATCGAGGAATCATCTGGCACACTCCTGCAAAAACAGCACAAATGAACAGTGAGTTGGGTCGACCCAAGGTAAGCAAGAGTCGACCCAACCTCCAAAGAACCTCAAAATGCAAAGGAAGAATGCTCTCTGGATTTACTGAGAGGGTCGACCCAAGAAGAAGTTGAGTCGACCCAAGTAAACCTTGAGTCGACCCAAAGAAAGGTTGAGTCGACCCAAGTGAAGAAAGGCTGAAATTCAAGGTTCTGATTTTCCTGAGTTTGGGTCGACCCAAGAAAAATGTTGAGCTGACCCAAGGTTTGAGTCGACCCAAAGAAAGGTTGGGTCGACCCAAGGCAACAGAAGGCTGAATTTCAAGTTTCTGTGTTTTCTGAGAGGGTCGACCCAAGAAATGGTTGAGTCGACCCAAGGCAAAGTTGGGTCGACCCAAGGACAGGTTGAGCCGACCCAAACACGGGCTGAACATAACGGCTAGTTGTGCAGAAATGCTTTTTGGACTCCCAACGGCTATAAACGGCTAGTTTCTTCAATCCAACGGTTAGAAAGGACTATTTGGAGGTTGGAGAAGTATTTAAGAGGGAGTATTCATCAGAGGAAGCAAGACTTGGGGAAAATACATCAAGTGCATTCAAGAGAGAACCCTAGCAAGGCAAGCTTCATTCAAGAGCTTCATTCAAGAATCAAAAGAAAGGGATTGAGCAGATTCAAAGAGGCATCAAGAGCTCCTTCCCCCATTGAAGAGTGAAGCTTCCTTGACAAAGAAGAGCAAAGCAACTTCAAAGCGATAATTTCTTTCTAAACTCTTCTTTGTTGTTCATATTGTCTTATATGCTCATTTAGGAGTTAAATCTTTTATTTTCATTTGCTTAAACACTTTGTAAAGGTTCGTTGGTAAGCCCGCAAAACCAACAAAGGTTTTTGGTGAACCCGTAAAACCAAAGTTGTATAGGTTCGTTGGTGAGCCCGCAAAACCAACAAGGTTCTTGGTGAGCCCGCAAAACCAAGTGTATAGGTTCGTTGGTGAGCCCGTAAAACCAACTAGGTTTTTGGATTGTGAGCCCGGAAAACAATCCAACTGTAATCCGTGTGATTATAGTGAAATCCCAAGGGTACGCTTGGGGAGTGGACGTAGGTGCTAAGGAGAGCACCGAACCACTATATATTGTGGTGTTTGTATTGTGCTTGTGTCTCTATTTTCTCTTGCTTTACCTTCTATTATTGCATTAGCGTAACTCACTAAAATAGCTTAAGAAAGCATCCACCACACTTAATTAAGAAAGTTTTTAAAAGCACCAAAAGTTTAAAAGAAACCAATTCACCCCCCCCTCTTGGATTGTCACCTTGGGCAACACTTTCCCATAGGAAGAACGAACCAGTTTAGACGTGCCATTACAAGCTTCTCCGAAACTGAGGGAGAAGAATTTCATGAAACTTGGAAGAGATTTCGGAACCTAATCCGTAAATGCCTTCATCATCAAATACCTAAGTGGCAGCTAGTGCAATGTTTCTATGATGGATTGACTGAACGAAACCGTCAGATGATCGATGCTGCATGCGGGGGGACTTTCATGCTTCAAAATGAGCATGAAGCATGGCAATTATTTGAAAATCTTAATGAAAACTCCCTCCACCATGCTTCTTGTTCTCGTCAAGCACCCCCAAATTCTCAAAGAAAAGGGACTATTTATGAAATAAATCATTTTATGGACCTGTCTAGCAAGGTAGATGCATTGTCCCATAAGATTGACCAACTGATGATAGGTGGGCATTACATGAACTCTTCCCAAGCACAAGTGTGTATTATCTGTTCTAGCCCATCCCACCCTATTCATGAGTGCCCTTCAGCGTCCCAATTCCCCGAACTCGTGCAAGAACACATCAATGCTGCTCAAACACAGCCTAGACCGGGTACTGACCCATTTTCCAATACATATAATCCGGGATGGCGAAATCATCCACACTTTTCTTGGAAGCAGCAAACTTCGAACACAGCCCAACCCTATTCCCAAAATTTTCAAAATCTTCAGAATTTTCAAACCCTACAAAATATTCATCCCTACCGTCCCTCGATTCAATTTCAACACACTCCTCCTCCACCCCAAAGAAACACAGCCTTTGAGGAGAAAGTGTTGAACGCCCTTCAAGGTTTGGAAACCATTACACAATTGGTGTACTCTCACACGCAATCCATCGCAAGCTAGAATCCCAAATAGGGCAACTAGCTAATGCACTGAACAAGCGAGAGGAAGGAAAGCTTCCAAACCAACCACTAAGTAATCCTAGGGGACAATATATGGCTCAAGAAAATCAATTAAATGCAATTCATCATGAACAAGCCAATGCTTTGACTACCCTAAGGAGTGGACGTGTAGTAGACAATAAGATTGGGAAAGATAACAATAAGGAAGATGAAGAAGAGGATAGACATGTGTCAAATAAAAATCTAAAACCTTCTTCTTCTTCAGCTAGTCCACCTTCTGCCAAAACTCACATCCCAAAGGCCCCATTTTCTGAAGCTCTTAATTCACCCTCTTCCTTTGGCAAGAAGGAAACTTCACTAGAGGAGATGATGGAGGTTTTCAAACAAGTTAAAATCAACCTTCCGCTTCTTGATGCTATTAGACAAGTTCCCTCCTATGCCAAATTTCTCAAAGACCTTTGTACCCAAAAGCGAAAATCTAGGACACATGTGCCTAAAAAGGTCTTCCTAACTGAGCAAGTGAGTTCTATTCTCCAACACAACACCCCTCCGAAATTCAAAGATCCTGGTGCTCCCACCATCTCCTGTGTCTTAGGAAATAATTTCATTGATCGAGCACTCTTAGATCTAGGGGCAAGTGTCAACCTTTTACCTTATTCAGTTTATGAGAAACTTGGGTTAGGTGAGTTAAAACCAACCTCGGTATCCCTTCAATTGGCTGATCGATCTGTAAAAACACCACGTGGGATAATTGAAGATGTTCTTGTCAAGGTAGACAAATTCTATTTTTCAGTAGATTTCATCATCCTTGATATGGAACATGAGCCTAATCCTAAGAAACAAATCCCCGTGATCCTTGGGCGCCCCTTTTTAGCAACAGCCAATGCGTGCATAAATTGTAGAACGGGGGTAATGAACATATCATTTGGGAACATGAAAGTAAAATTAAATGTGTTCAATGCGGCCGACCAACCCGCGAGGGAAGTTGAGTGTTTTATGATAGACAAAATAGATGACCTCATAGAAGGAGATACAAAAACTATCTCACTGTGTCTGGCTGAAGACAATAAACTTAGCGCTTGTTGGGAGGCAACCCAATTCTCTTAGATTTTTTTTAACATTAAGGACAATGTTAGGTTTAGGTTTGGGGGTATTCATCTTGATTTTCATCCAAAACAAAAAAACAAAAAAAAAATAGAAAAATGTGTTCATTTTCATTTTTTATATAATAATAATAATAATAATAAAATTAAAAAAAAAGTTTTTGTTTTTAAAAACCTAATTTCTATACATTTATGCAAGAATGATAAACACACAAGGTATATAAAATCTAAAAAGCCCAATGACTAGTCGGAAGTAATACAAATTTAAGTTCTTTTCATTAAGTCTCTCTTAGGGAGTTGTAAGCTAATTAATACTTCGGAATTTTACTACGCATTGGCCGACACTTCTAAGGTCTAGGCTCGACATTATGCTGATAGTATAGTAGCAACCTTGGACCCTGATGAATCATACTTATCTAATAAAAAAAAATCATCAATAATAATGGATTTAGTCAGGAACATCGAAAAGGGCTACCTATTGTCAAAGGTCAAGTGGGCTTGTGATGAGGACTTCGAGCATAAGTCCGTAGGGGAGTCTTGATGCCCGACACCTTATGCCAACTGGTGTGAGAGTTGTCGACTGATTGCTTGTTACACGGAGAAATCACCACAGGAGTAAAAGTGCACAATTTATATATCTTTCTTGAAAAGAATTCTTTCCTTCAATGAAAAAAATAATAATAATAATATTAAGAAGAAAAAAAAATGCTGTATTGACCTTGAAAAAGATAATAGTGTGAAAGCCGTCGTTGTAAAAATTCGAGTAAACTGAAATATTACAGATAAAGCCCGCGAGGTACTAAAGTAAATATCCACAACTCTCGAAATCCTGCAGATAAGATGATTTTGAATTAGTGAGTAGGTCCCTTCGACCAATTCTTGGAAACTACTAGTCTTTGCAATATTTTGGAGATCCGAACCCTTAGCTTGTGTACGGTCCAGATTTCACCGAGCACTCCAGTATAAATGAGTCTTACAACTCCCTAAACGGAAGCTTAATGACTTTAACTTAGATTACATACTAACCTAGAATTTGGGCTGACTTAGTAAATAAAACCGTGTGTGCTTTGAAACTCTTATCATTTATGTATCTTAAATTAGATTTTAACAATAATAATTAAAAAAAAGTTTTTGAAATTCTTAGCTAGTATGCATTTGGAATTTGATTTTCACTTCATAGATCAATCGATAAAAAAAATAAAAAAAATAAAATAATAAAATAAAATAAAATAATAATAACAATAAATGATTTATTTTAATATCGAAGTTTGTGGGTATCATCACTGGAAACCCTCACGAGACAAAACTCGTCCACTAGGGACACCTAGAGGTTTAAAGCCTTATTGCATACGGTAAATGCAATCGCGATTCCTGTGAAAGTGAGTTAATTTCTTTTTTGCTCGAGGACTAGCAAAATGTAGGTTTGGGGGTGTGATAAGTGCTAAATAATGTATAAATTTATCTATTTTACATAGCACTTATTATTATTGTTATTCACATATTTTAAATTTAAACATAAGAAAATGTGTTTCCCCTCTTCATTGCATTTTAATAAATTATTAGAGGTAATTCGAGTTTGATTTAATTATTGATTGAGCCTAATGTATGCAGGTCGACTCAAAACTCAACTGGACGAAGCCTAAACCCAATCCCATTATTTTCTTATCTTCACACGTTCACCCATCAGAATTTCATTTTCCCCTCCCCACGTGTCCAAACCTCCCAACCTTTTTTCCCAACACATGGACATTTCCTTTGTTTCAGAATGGAGATCTTCTCAACGTCCATGATGAATCTCCCAACTCATCCCCAGCCATTCCGCTCCTATTCACGAAATCACCGCGCCCAGAAAGCCCTCCGCATCAGCCCGCGTCCCCGCCTCCTCACGGCTGCCTGTTCATAACCTCAAAACAGAGCCATCTTCCAATCCAACCCGATCTTCTTCCCCTGATTTCCTCCCGCGATGCAAGCTCCCCCGCTACCGCTTTCAACGAATTCCTCCCAGCCGATTGTAGGATCCATCCTCTCCGTGGATTGCGTCCCAGCATCCTCACCTTCCCCTGATAGCTCCCAAGCTTATCATCTAAAATATCCTTCCATGAAGCTCCCAGCTCACATCTCGTTCATCTCCCAGCTCATCTCCAAGCATCCCGCAGCCAATCCCAACATCATCAGATCCCCCCTCGTCCCCTATTACGCGTATCTCCTAGCATCCCATGATCTTCTCCCATGTCCGCAGATCAAGCTAACAGCCCTCATCCCGCTCGGATCACTCCACGGATTCCTCCGCATCCTCCCCTGCTTCAGCGGAACAGAGGACCAAATCTTCCCGTCGTAAGCGCTATCATCCACGGATTCAATTCTTCAACAGAGCCATCCAGCCATCCATGCTTCTCCCCAGCTTGATGGATCGTTATCCCAGCCGTGGGCAACATTCCAGCATCCACATCATCCTCAACTGCCAGCCACATCGTCAACGCGATCAGCCCCAATCTTGATCCCGCAGTCAGCTCCATCGATCCAGCCGTGCATCCCGCCCCAACGATCACACATGCGTTCTTCCTCCTCTCCACACGAAATCATGGATCCACTGTTCTTTGGTGGGGATCTCTATAAGAAGGGAGGAGGATGCTCTGTTGGGAGGAGGCGACGGTGGGAAGAACAGAGGAGGAACCCCTGTTTCGGTGAAGAAAAAGAAGAAGAAAGCCGAGGGAACGAGAGAAAGAAATAAAAAAAGAGAGGGGGGGGAAGAGAATATTTTGTGATATTTTGGGAATAATGGAAGGTGAAGGCTTTCATTTGAAGATGGGAGGTCGTCCGGAAGCCATGCTCGGCTAAACGTCTAGTCTAGGGCTGGATGAAGCCCCAGCAATGTATCAGGGCATTGTAGTTCTTATTTTCTTAATTATTTTGGAGCTTGTTTAAATTCTTATCTTCAATGAAATATTTCTTTTATGATATTTAAACCTTGAGCATGCCATTTACTATTCATAATTGCTAAAGTAGTCTAAGATGATCCATGCCTAGGAAGATGAGGTGTGCTGCACCCTAGGTTAGCATAATTAGGTAGACACTTCATGCTATATCTAAGATGGATCTTCCTAAACCTGTTTATATTTTTATTTTAAAAGGCTTGTAGCCAATTTGCATGCCTCTCCAAAAGATAAAAATTAAGAACACAGTCCCTAATGCAATGCTACGCGGTGGATTCCAAACCTTAGATCCATCTACTTTGATAAATTTCAATTCGTACTCATAGATTAATTTAGTTAAATCAAGTTAGCAAATTCTTCTTGAGTTATTATTAAAGAAAAATAACTAGTCTCCAATCCCTGTGGACCAACACCCGTAATCACTGTCCTACAGGATACGTGCTATTGCGGGGTTTATTTTTGAAATTGAAATAACCGATCAGCAACCCAATTCTCGCAGGTTATTTTTGCATATTTTCTTGTCGTATTTTTTTTGTTATTTTCTTAACAGGATCCCTCATATTACTGATGCAACTACGGTAAAATGCTTCTATCCTCCATCTGCATCATATTTTCGTCCAAACTAAAACAAAATAAAAATAATAAAAAAATAATAAAAAAAATATATATAATATAATATTTTAAAAAAAACATTGAGGGCAATGTCTAATCTAGGTTGGGGGTATAGGATTCGAATTTTTGAAGAAATTTTTCACATTTTCGTATTTTTAAATAAGTTTATCTAAAAAAAAATAATTTCTATGCTTTAGTTCTGAAATGATAAACATACAAAGTATATAAAATCTAAAAAAGCCCAATAACTAGTCAGGAGTAAGTCAATTTGAGTTCTTTTTATTAAAAGTTCTTTTAGCGAGTTGTAAGATAATTTTTACTTTGGAATTTCACAACACACATGGCCTACACTTCTAAGGGTTAGGTTTAACATTATGTTGTTAACTCTGGTAGCAACCTTGAGTCCTGATGAATCATACTTATCTAATTCACTTTTATCTCAAAAAAAAAATAAAAAAATAAAAAAGAAAATGGAAAAAAAAAGAAAGAGTGAATTTAGTCAGGTACATCGAAAAGGGCTACCTATTGTCAAAGGTCAGCGGGCTTGTGATGATGAACCCGAGCATAGGTCCGTAGGGGAGTCTTGATGCCCAACACCTTATGCCATCTGGTGTGGGAGTGTTGACTGAATGCTCGTTACACGGAGGAATCATTACAAGAGTAAAAGTGCATAAAAAAAAGAGAAAATAATATTGACCTTGAAAAAGACGATAGTGTGAAAGCCGTCGTTGTAAAAATTCGGGTAAACTGGAATATTACAGATAAAGCCCATGAGGTATTAAAGTAAACATCCACAACTTTCGAAATCCTGCAAGATAGGATGATTTTGAATCAGTGATTAGGTTTTATCTAACCAATTCTTGGAAACTACTAGCTTTAGCAGTATTTTGGGGAATCTAAAGCCTTAGCTTGTGTATGGTCCGGCTATCACCGAGCACCCAAGTATAAATAAGTCTTACAACTCCCCAACGGAAACTTAATGATTTCAACTTAAGTTGCATACTGACGTAGGATTTGGGCTGACTTAGTAATTAAAACTTTGTGTGCTTTTGAAATTATTGGCACTTATGCATTTGAAATTAGATTTTATGTAACGATAAAATAAATTGGAAAGAGACCACAGTTTGTGGGTATCTGAGCCGGAAACCCTCACGAGACAAAACTCGTCCACTAGGGCCACCTAGGGGTTTAAAGCCTTATTGCATACGGTAAATGCAATCACGATTCCTGTGAAAGTGAGTTAGTTTTTTCTATTATTTTGCTCGAGGACTAGCAAAATGTAAGTTGGGGGTGTGATAAGTGCTAAATAATACATAAATTAATATCTTATTTATAGCACTTATCATTATTTTTACGCATATATTTTAAATTTAAACATAAGAAAATTCAATCTCCTATATCATTGCATTTTAATAAATTATTAGAAATAATTCGAGTTTGCTTGATTTTACTGGTCTAGTCTAATGTGTGCAGGTCAAGTCGAACTAATTAGGATAATGTCTGACCTAATGTGTGCAGGCCGCGTTTACAGCTGAACCCGTGTCCACGACACTCCCCCTCCCATGTCCAAAGAACAGAGCAAGCACCACGCCCCCTCGCGGACTTAAACCAACTCAAGGCATCCCCGGCATCCGTAATTCATCTTCATCCCATGATCAAATCCAAGTCCCAAGCGCCCATTCCCTTCGTCACACAACATCTTCCCACACCCAAACACAACCCCTGTTCCGCATCCAAGCACCCTACAAAGACTTCCACAAAATCCCAGCAACTTCATCTTCTTTCGGATTCGTTTCATCCATATCCCGCTGCCAGCCAGGATAGCATCCCGTGTCCCACAAAACCAAGTCAGCTTCTCCCGCGATGCATGCCAAGCAAATCATCCCTCCCATGTTTTCTTACCAAACAAAGCCCATCTGCATCCTCATCCCAACTCCATCATCCCGGATTCCTCCCAGCATATCCGGGTATTCCTTATCCGAATTCCCTTCATCCCGTTCGCGTTCGGATATGCCTGATTCAACCATCCACATGAGAAATCTCACACGGTATCTCCCCTGTTCTTGCAATCAACCTTATCCCAACGTCCCAGCAGCCATCCTCACATCCTCTTCAATGTCCCAGCTCCTCTTCCCACGCGTCCGGTTCAGCATCCGAAACCTCATCATCTCCCAGCCATTTCCTTCTTTCCATGAGCCAATATCCCTCCGGATAACATCCTATCATCTTCCAACCAACTTCAGTTCTTATCCACCGTTCACAGCCTCCTCTGCTTCCTTCCCATCCACATACATTGCTCCACATCACAGCCGTATCTCTCTTCCCTCTTTCGAACCAAGCCAATCGTCACCCAAAGATCTCTTCCGGCTTAATCTCCCAACGTCCAAGTTCATCCCAGCTGCCGCGGATCGGATCAAGCAGCATCTCCGTGAACATCTCGAGCTTCACGATGAGTTCCCTTTCTTTTGAATAATCTCCCAGCTCACACGTTTGTTCCCAGCATCCTTATCCCACGGATTGCATCCCAGCCCGCGGTTCATCTTCATCTCCTATGCTTCCGGATCATCTCAAATCCCATCCATGAGCATCGCCCACGTCGCGTCCGCAGATCAAGCTCCTCAGCTTAGCAAAACAGACTACTCCATCTTCATCCCATTCCGTTCCTAGCTCCCCTGTTTCGGAACAACTTCTTCCCAGCCAGTGAGCATCTCTTCCTTAACCGAACTCAAAGATTACCACCCCATCGTTCCAGATTTCTTCTCACAAATCATCTCCCTTGCTCCACATTCACATGGGATCCCCTGTGTCCAAAAATAGAGCAAAGTCTCAGCGACCATGGTCCACTCCATCCGCAAATATCTCCCTAGCTTCCACGTCTCTGTATTCATCCTCATCCTCCCGAATCATCGGCGAACAAGTTCATCCAAACTCCCAGCAAATCTTCAACATCAGTTCGGATTGGTTTTTGATCCATCCAGATTCTGAGAACACTTCCCATCCCGTTCATGATTTATTCCTATCCCACTGCCTCCGCAAGTTAAACATCCCACCGTTCACAAGGATAAACTCGGCCAGCAACCATCCGTGATGAAGCTCCCCACGCTTCCGCATCTTCCACGCGATCTTCCCAGTTCTGCTTCAACCGTTCCGAGCTTCACGTGAATCACAGCCAGCAGCAGCCGTGGATCAACCTCTCGTGGATCATCATCTTCAGCCGTCCTTATCTTCCCATCCGGAAGACCATATCCACGGGATGAAATAGAGGGGATGAGGAGCTTATAAAAGGATGAGTTCCCCTCCTTCCGAACCAGCTCTTCGGAGGCGGAGTCCCACGGGAAACAGAGGAGGGAGAGAAGTTTGGGTCTTTTGGGAAATGCCTTCTCAAAAGAAAAAATAATGAATTGCTAGAGAAGGAAGGAGAGATCTAGGGAAGGGAGGAAGAAAAGAAGAAATGGGAGCCCGCTTGTTGCCCAGATAGACAACCCAAGAGGAGGGGTGAATTGGGTTTTAAAATAATTTTGCAATTAAAAACGTTTGAGGATGACTAATTAATACTTTTGCAAGATGATTAATTAGTTGCTATGTGCTGTGAGTGAAATGAGAGTAAGAGAGAGAAACACAAGCAATTACAAACACAATGTTTTTATAGTGGTTCGGAGCTAACCCTTGCTCCTACGTTCACTCCCCAAGTCTCACTTGGGAATTCACTATAACCCTTTGGATTACAGCCGGTTGTTTTACAAGCTCACAACCAAACTTGTTGTTTTACGAGGTAACAACGAACTCGGTCGGTTTTCCCAGGCTCACCGACTAGAACCATCCCGATTGTTTTTCCGGGATCACAATCGAATCCTTACACGTTGGTTTTACCCTCGGCTCACCAACCAACCTCTACACTCTTGATTCAATCCCCTGATTGAATCAAGCAAAGACAAGATGGAAAGAACAAAGACAAACGGAAAAACAGAGCTTCTAAAAAGCAGATAAACAGCAATATAAACTAGAGAGAAGTTAAGAGCCCTCAAACACGTTTGAGTTGGAGTAGAGTAGGGCTTCTTGAACTTTTGGGTCTCCTCTTGAACGTCTGGTCGACTTGAAGGCAGGAGGAGACTTCTTTAAATGCTGGGAAGAGGTAGTTGGATGGAGTTTATGGCGCTCTTCCTTCTTTTCTGTTGAAAACCAGTTTGCAGAGAAAGGATGCTTGATTTCTTTGAGTGGAATAGTGCTTCTCTACTTTGCTACAGTCCTCTGTGGCTATTTAAGCCATCCCCCACGGAAACTAGCCGTTAGACATATTTTTCTGCCCGTTCTGCACACTCTGCACATCCTGACAATGTGTCCATTGGGGTCGGAGTCGACTCGCGCGATCTGGAGTCGACTCGGCTGTAGCGGGAGTCGACTCATGCTTTTCTGGAGTCGACTCGGCAACTGTTCCGGATTTGAATTAAAGTGACCTCCTTGACTGGGAGTCGACTCGACTTAACCCGGAGTCGACTCGCCAACATCTGAAGCTGACTTGGCATTTTCGGAGTCGGCTCATCCCATTAAATCCGTAGATCTATTTTTCAACTTGGTCCACTCGAGTCGACTCGACAATCCTGGGAGTCGACTCGGCGCTCAGAGCCCAAACTCCCTATCTTCTGTCTTTTGGCTCGTCCAGTCTTGGAGTCGACTCGAACTGTTCCGGAGTCGACTCGGCTCTCAGTTTCCGAAACACACCCTTCTGTCTTTTTGGTGTAGCGCTGACTTGGAGTCGACTCGAGCTGTCTTGGAGTCGACTCGGCTCTCAGAGACAATAATTCGGTCTTCTGTCTTTTTGGGGTCGCGCTGTCTCGGAGTCGACTCGAGCATTGCGAGAGTCGACTCGAATCTCAGTGTCCGAAAACTGCTCTCTGATTTTTGCCTTGTGTACCACTGAGAGTCGACTCTTGTTTTCTTTGGAGTCGACCTACCAGCCATCGGAGTCGACTCGTGTTCCTCAGGAGTCGACTCGGCTCTCAGGGTCGAAAATCGCTCTCTGACTTTTCTGTCTGTAACTCCTTGGAGTCGACTCATATTACTCCGGAGTCGACTCGGTAAGCAGTGGAGTCGACTCGCGCACTTCAGGAGTCGACTCGCTGACAGGTTTTGAATTGTGTCTTTCTGTTCATCTGTCTGTTCTCAGTCGGAGTCGACTCGTAGTGTACCAGAGTCGACTCGAGCCTGTGCCAGTGCTTCTGATACGCTTGGAGTCGACTCGTAATATTCCGGAGTCGACTCGAGTCTCAGACTTTGGTTCAAACTGACTTCTTAACTTATCCAAAATATTTTGAACCAAATCTAGAAACACTTAGACAAGATTTTCACTGAAACACTCGATTGAATTCATTAGTAAACAAAAAGATATACTCCAATGCTTTGAGCTCATCAAAATCAAATAGGGTTTTAATCAATCACTCCACAATCTCCCCCTTTTTGATGATGACAAAACATTGAGTATATGTAAAGTGAATTGCTCAATAAACAAGGAAATAAAATCTATAAATGAATTCAAGTGTCTGGTTATTTAATTTATCCAAACTTGAAAGGTGTGAAACAATAAATTTTGGAGTTAAAGCTCTCCCTTTCATTTGGAATTATATAAGCCTTCATGTCATGCACTCAATTGTTTGGCTTATATATTTTTAATGATTTGGCTTTCTTAAAAATTCAGATTCTCCCCCTCAACATATGCATTCAACTTTGTTTTGATTCTCTGAATTTCCTTTTAATGCATTGAAGTTTTTGAACTTAAATTTTTGGTTTTTAGAGGGAAAATCTGTCAATTTGTTCTTGAGTAGGATTCAACTAATCTCCGAATGTCCCTTGAATAGATTCTGGAGATTACTCCATTAGGAGCCCCAACAGAGAGATAATGAGCCTCGAGGTATTAAATCCACTTAGAACAAATTATTGTGTGTTTTAAAAATTTTTCTTTTCATTGATTTGCATTGATTCCTTTTACATATCCTTTTACATATCTAATACATATTTCTCCCCCTTATCGTATCAAAAAGGAAGGGAATTGAACACACAAGCAAGTAGAGATCAATTGGCACACAATTGAAGTGAATATGTCTACTCATTGTATTGATGTATATGTAAGTACATTTGTGAATACAATAAGTAAAGCAAAAAGTACATGTCAAAATAAAACAAAATCAGCTAGGGTCTCCTCGAGGATGTGGCTCCTCCTCTCAATCTGTTCTGCTCCATGAGGAGAGTGACCCCATCTGTAACATTCCCAAGCTGGGAGATAATGGCCGAGGTGGCCCTGCTGTGTGTGGTGGAGAGCTCGGTCAGGGTCTCCTGCAGTGTGTCCAACTTGGCGATCAGCACATTCGCCAAGCGCTCTGCCCCCTGACTAGTGGTGCCCATATCCTGTCGGACGTCATCACGCATCTGCCGTGTGGTGCGTGTGACATCACTCATGCTAGAGAACTGGGCTTGGATCAGGCTCCTGACATTGTAGATTTCTTCCCGCACATGGGCCGTCATCTCGGTCACGGCTGAAAGGGAAGGAACCAATGTAGAGGAGGGTGCAGGAGAGGGAGCAGTCGCTGGACCTCGGAGCTTCCTAAGCAGGTCGTCCCGAAGATCCCTCACGATGTCCTGTCGCAACTTCCGGAGCTGCTCAGGAGAGATCCAGACCTCCATCAGCTGAGTGGGTGGAGCGGAGGAGGAGGGTCCGGCTGAGGTAGTGGGAGCAGAGGTGGAGGGAAAGGTAGGGTAGTCTGAATCTGGGTCAGGACTGGGAGAATGTCTGGTGGTATGTGTGGAGGTAGATGATTTCCTAACCCAGGTTCCCTCTACCTTCCGAAACCCCATCCTGTGTAGGGTTCCCGGACGCATGCAATCTGTCCATCGCAATGCGCGAGAGGGTTCCCCCTCAGGAATAGGAATCTCGGCCTTCCTAAAAATGAGTGTGTATAGCATGCCATAGGGGAGGGTGAGCCTAGGTCTATCTAGTGGCTCACACAGATATCTATAGATCATTTTGGGAAAGTTTATGGGGGTGTCCTGGAGAATGTAGTACATGAGGGCTAGGTCCCTCTCAGACACAAAATCGAACCGGCCGGTCTTAGGGAACAAAGACCGAGAAATGATGCTCAAGAGGAGCCGCATCTCAACTGAAAGTGAGCTGGCGGACACCTCATCTAAAGGGGACTGGGGTGGATGCCCTAGAATGGCCGTAAGGGCCTCAGTCCTATCTTCGGGGTGTGTGGGAGCTACCCCTACTTGTGGAAGGTGGAGGATTTGGGCTATAAAATCCTCGGAAATAAACAACGGGACACCGGCTACGGTTCCCTCTATTCCCCCATTGCCCCTATGGACAGTACCATAAAACTCTCTAACTAGGCCAGGGTATGTGGGAAGATCTAAGGAACAAAAATACTCTAAATCCTGGGCCCGCAGTCTCTCTCCTATGGTAAAGCCCTCCCGGGAGAGATAGTCAAAATCGACGTATCTCCCGGTGGAGACCGCCTTCCCGGCGCACGGCCTCGAGGGAACCTCCCTCGGCGGGGAACGAACCGGAGGTTGTGGCCTCGCGGGATCGTTCCGAGCCTTGGAACGTCGCTCGGTGCCGGTTGCGGGTTGGGGCCTCTTCCGGCTTGGGACAACGGTTTTACGAGGCATGGTCGACCTAGAATGGGGTAAAACGCTAATGGACGGTGAAAGGTCGACGGGAAAAAAGCTTAGGGACGGCCGGAGACGATCTAGGAGTCGGCTCTAGGGTTTGTGAACAGTGGCGGCGGTGAATAGAAGTGTTGAGCAAACGCTTGAGTTAGGGTTAAAAGGTCGGATCCCGACTGCGAGTCGACTCCACTGAGTCGCGAGTCGACTCGACCTCGAGTCGACTCCAAAGTATGCGCGAGTCGACTCTCCTTATGCGCCTATTGACCTCGAGTCGACTCCCGACTGTATGCGAGTCGACTCCCCCTTACAAGCCGACTCTGAAACTTACTCGAGTCGTCTCGAGCTCTGGCACACACCTAAAAATCATGCTATGTTCGTGCCGAATGAGGGAAAATCACTAAGTTATGATCTGATTTGATGATCATTGAAAGGAAACTCTATATTAACCACAATCTAATCATCAAAATCAAAGAACTAGTGGAAAATACCACTAGGATGGATCAATCACTCCTAATCCCCTCCTAAGCACACTAAATCTCTCTTCACTTAAGGGTTTTGTAAAAATATCAGCTAATTGATCATCAGTGCAAACAAATTGAAGTGTCACATCACCATTCAGTACATGATCTCTTATGAAGTGATGTCTTATCTCAATATGTTTAGTTCTTGAATGCTGAATTGGATTTTTAATTAGATTAATGGCACTTGTATTATCACAATTAATGGGAATTTTATCTTGTTTAATGCCATAATCTTCCAATTGTTGTTTGATCCACATGATTTGAGCACAACAACTCCCGGCTGCAACATATTCAGCTTCAGCAGTAGATAATGCAACCGAGTTTTGTTTCTTGCTAAACCATGAGATTAAGTTTTCTCCTAGGAATTGACATGACCCGCTGATGCTTTTTCTATCAAGTTTACATCCAGCAAAGTCTGAATCTGTGTATCCTATTAAGTTCAGGCTAGATTCTTTAGAATACCATAACCCTATATTCTTTATTCCTATTAGGTATTTAAAGATTCTCTTGACTGCAATTAGATGAGATTCCTTAGGATTAGACTGATATCTAGCACACATGCAAACACTAAACATGATATCAGGTCTACTTGCAGTAAGATACAATAAAGATCCTATCATACCTCTATATAGTTTCTGATCTACAGATTTACCTGATTCATCTTGGTCTAATTTGCATGATGAGCTCATGGGGGTGCTGATTGACTTGTTTCCCTCCATATCAAACTTCTTAAGCATCTCCTTGATGTATTTGGCTTGATTGATGAAGATGCCTTCTTCAGATTGTTTGATTTGAAGCCCGAGGAAATAATTCAGCTCTCCCATCATGCTCATTTCAAACTCACTCTGCATCAAGTCAGCAAATTCTTCGCAGAGGCGATTGTTAGTAGCACCGAAAATAATATCATCAACATAAATCTGCATTAATAGCATATCTTTGTTTTTCTTCTTTAGAAACAATGTTGTATCTACATTTCCCCTAGAGAACTCATGTTCTAATAGGAATTTGCTAAGCCTCTCATACCATGCTCTAGGTGCTTGTTTCAAACCATAAAGTGCTTTGTTAAGTTTATACACGTGATTAGGGTATTGATGATTCTCAAAACCAGGAGGTTGTTCTACATACACCTCCTCATTAATATACCCATTTAGAAATGCACTTTTTACATCCATTTGAAATAACTTGAAATCTTTAGAGCATGCAAATGCTAATAATAATCTAATAGCCTCAAGTCTAGCTACAGGAGCAAAGGTTTCATCAAAATCTATACCTTTTTCTTGATTATACCCCTTTGCTACTAGTCTAGCCTTATTCCTTATTACAATTCCATTTTCATCAAGTTTGTTTTTATATATCCATTTGGTACCTATGATTGAATATCCAGGAGGTCTTTCAACTAGATTCCATACCTTGTTTCTAGTAAATTGGTTTAATTCTTCTTGCATTGCATTTATCCAATTTACATCCTTTTCAGCTTCTTCTATGTGTTTGGGCTCAAAATGTGAAACGAAAGCTAGATGATTGTTTAAGTTCCTAAGAGATGCTCTAGTTCTAACAGGTTGAGATGGATCATCTAGAATTAATTCCTTAGGATGCCCGTGAGCAAACCTCCAAGCCTTAGTCAGCCCATGATCTACAATAGCCTCTTGGCTTGATGATGCACCTCCAATTAATTTTTGATTATCATCTTGTAATGTCATCTCATCTATCTTTTCTTCAAGAATTTCAGCATCATCATCAAGATTAACTCTCTTACTAGCAGAGATATCACTAGAATCATCAAAAACAACATGTATGGATTCTTCTATAACTAGGGTTCTTTTATTAAAGACTCTATAGGCTTTACTAGTTGTGGAGTACCCCAAGAATATACCCTCATCAGATTTAGAGTCAAATTTTCCTAGATTATCCTTCCCATTATTATGAACAAAACACCTACATCCAAAGACATGAAAATAATTTACCTTTGGTTTTCTGTTTTTCCAAAGTTCATAAGGTGTTTTCTTTATAATGGGTCTCAATAAAACTCTATTTAATATATGACATGAGGTATTGATGGCTTCTCCCCAAAAGTACTTAGGGAGGTTACCTTCACACAACATAGTTCTAGCCATTTCCTCTAGAGTTCTATTTTTCCTCTCCACAACTCCATTTTGTTGTGGTGTCCTAGGTGCAGAAAAATTATGAGTTATCCCCTTTTTACTACAAAACTCATCAAATAAATGATTTTCAAATTCGGTACCATGGTCACTTCTAATAGCTATAATTGAAGTATCTCTAGCATTTGTTACTTCCTTATGAAATTTCTTAAAGACTGAAAATGCTTGATCTTTATGAGCTAAGAATATAACCCAAGTGTATCTAGAATAATCATCTACAATAACTAGACCATATTTATTCCCACCTAGACTTGTGGTTCTAGTTGGTCCGAATAGGTCCATGTGTAGTAGTTCTAGAGGTCTAGAGGTAGAGACACAATTTATAGATTTAAAGGAGTTCCTTGATTGTTTGCCAAATTGACATGCTTCACATATTTTATTCTTTTCAAATTTTAGTTTTGGCAAACCTATCACGGAATCTCTTTTAACTAGTTTTGATAAGGTGTCCATGCTTGCATGACCTAACTTACGGTGCCATAACCAACTAGTATCATTATCCTTAGTTTCATTAACAACTAAACATGGATTATGTTTGGCAAGATCCTCAAGGTCTACAACATACACATTTCCACGTCTTATTCCTTTAAAGACTAAACTATTGTCATTTGGATTTGTTATGATGCATAGTGATGGTTTAAACATAACATCATAACCCCTATCACACAATTTACTAATGCTTAGTAGATTATGCTTAAGACCATCAACATATCGAACATTATCAATAAAAGTTGAAGGGGTAATTTGTACTTTACCTATACCAATGATGTGACCTTGGTTATTGTCTCCAAAAGTCACAGCACCTCCCTTCTTAGCTTCAAGGGTGAAGAATTGATCCTTGTCACCCGTCATGTGTCTTGAGCAACCACTATCCAAGTACCAACAATTCTTGTCGACCTTGGCTGCAAGACACTCCTACACAAGCAAATCATATAATCTTAGGTACCCAAGTTTTTTTGGGTCCTTCATGGTTAGTAATGTTGGTTCCTTTTGGAACCCATACCCTTTTAATTTTTCTTTTAGTTTTTTCTTTCCTATAATCACATACATTTGCTTTATGTCCTACAGTTCCACAACAAAAATAGGTTATTTTCTTAGTTTTACTTTTCCCTGCTTTAACAAAGAAGTTACTAAGAAGTTTTTGTTTATTTTTAGGTTTATACCCTAAACCCGCTCTATTGAATACAGCTCGTTGACTATTAAGTATCATATTCAATTTTTCAGAACTATATGTAAATTTTTCAACCAAAGGTTTGTATTTTTCAAGTTTTTTAGTTAGTGTTTGTTTTTCCATTTTTAGAATGTTCAAGTCTTTTGTGAGATTCTCGTTTAAAATTTGTTTATTGTTTTTAAGTTCTAAAATTTTCTTAGTTAGTTTTTCATTATCTTAAGGTATTAGTTTTTTGAACTAAGAATTGGTTGCTTGTCTTAAGTTCTAAATTTTCTTTGGTGATAAAGTCCTTATCCTTAACTAATTTATCGTATTTATGTAGGTAAGATTTATTAGCTAGCTTTAGCTCTTTATTCTTAAGATTTATAGCCTTATATTCAATCATTAATTCATTAAATGCATCATACAGTTCATCAAAGGTAAAATCTAGATGCGTTTCGGATGTTACCTCATTTTCATTGGCCATGAAGCAGAAATTGGCCTTTTCTTCTTGTTCCTCATCCGATAATGATGATGATGCGTCGGAGTCCGATAGGGTGGTGACAAGGGCTTTCTTCTTCTTGTACTTGCTCCCCTTCTTCAGTAAAGGACACTCAGCTCTGATGTGTCCCGGCTTCTTGCACTCATAACATCCAATCCCCTCATTTTCCCTTTTCTTACCTTTATCCTTGCGATAGGAATTTGAGGGGCCTCTCCTTTGATGAAAGGACTTCTTTTGGTTGATGAATTTTCTGAACTTGCGCACGAGAAGAGCCTCATCATCATCTCCCTCATAATCCTCTTCTTCACTGCTGCTACTGCAAGACAAGTCTTTGTTAGATGATGTAGATTTAAGAGCTATTACCTTTTTCTTATGGGAGGATTCTTCTTCGCTGTGTTGCTTCATTGTTAGCTCGTGCGTCATTAGGGATCCAAGAAGCTCCTCAAGAGGAAGCTTGTTCAAATCCTTTGCTTCTTGGATTGCCGTCACTTTGGCTTCCCATGACCTTGGTAGACAGCGAAGAATCTTCCTGACAAGATCACTGTTAGTATAGTTTTTGCCAAGGCTTTTTAGGCCATTGACAATGTCAGTAAATCTAGTGAACATGCATGTGATTGTTTCATTAGAATCCATCTTAAATAGTTCATACTTATGAACCAATATATTTATTTTGGATTCTTTGACTTGATTCGTGCCCTCATGGGTCACTTCAAGTCTATCCCAAATCTCTTTTGCAGAATTGCAAGTAGAGACCCTATTGAATTCATTCCTATCTAATGCACAGTAAAGCACATTCATTGCTTTGGCATTGAGTTGTGCCTTCCTAAAGTCATGGTCATCCCAATCCTTTTCAAGTTTAGATACAGTGACACCCTCTACATAGATGGAAGGGATGTATGGTCCATTCAATATAATGGTCCACATCTCATAGTCTTGGGCTTGGATAAATATTCTCATCCTAGCCTTCCAATATGAGTAGTCGGATCCATTAAAGAATGGGGGTCTTTGGGTGGACTGACCCTCAATGTGGGAAGATCCAAATAGGGTTGTCATTTTGATCTTTTACTCTTAGGGTAGAAGAGTTTAGGCTCTGATACCACTTGTTGCCCAGATAGACAACCCAAGAGGGGGGGTGAATTGGGTTTTAAAATAATTTTGCAATTAAAAACGTTTGAGGATGACTAATTAATACTTTTGCAAGATGATTAATTAGTTGCTATGTGCTGTGAGTGAAATGAGAGTAAGAGAGAGAAACACAAGCAATCACAAACACAATGTTTTTATAGTGGTTCGGAGCTAACCCTTGCTCCTACGTCCACTCCCCAAGTCTCACTTGGGAATTCACTATAACCCCTTGGATTACAGCCGGTTGTTTTACAAGCTCACAACCAAACTTGTTGTTTTACGAGGTAACAACGAACTCGGTCGGTTTTCCCAGGCTCACCGACTAGAACCACCCCGATTGTTTTCCCGGGATCACAATCGAACCCTTACACGTTGGTTTTACCCTCGGCTCACCAACCAACCTCTACACTCTTGATTCAATCCCCTGATTGAATCAAGCAAAGACAAGATGGAAAGAACAAAGACAAACGGAAAAACAGAGCTTCTAAAAAGCAGATAAACAGCAATATAAACTAGAGAGAAGTTAAGAGCCCTCAAACACGTTTGAGTTGGAGTAGAGTAGGGCTTCTTGAACTTTTGGGTCTCCTCTTGAACGTCTGGTCGACTTGAAGGCAGGAGGAGACTTCTTTAAATGCTGGGAAGAGGTAGTTGGATGGAGTTTATGGTGCTCTTCCTTCTTTTCCGTTGAAAACCAGTTTGCAGAGAAAGGATGCTTGATTTCTTTGAGTGGAATAGTGCTTCTCTACTTTGCTACAGTCCTCTGTGGCTATTTAAGCCATCCCCCACGGAAACTAGCCGTTAGACACATTTTTCTGCCCGTTCTGCACACTCTGCACATCCTGACAATGTGTCCGTTGGGGTCGGAGTCGACTCGCGCGATCTGGAGTCGACTCGGCTGTAGCGGGAGTCGACTCATGCTTTTCTGGAGTCGGCTCGGCAACTGTTCCGGATTTGAATTAAAGTGACCTCCTTGACTGGGAGTCGACTCGACTTAACCCGGAGTCGACTCGCCAACATCTGGAGCTGACTTGGCATTTTCGGAGTCGGCTCATCCCATTAAATCCGTAGATCTATTTTTCAACTTGGTCCGCTCGAGTCGACTCGACAATCCTGGGAGTCGACTCGGCGCTCAGAGCCCGAACTCCGTATCTTCTGTCTTTTGGCTCGTCCAGTCTTGGAGTCGACTCGAACTGTTCCGGAGTCGACTCGGCTCTCAGTTTTCGAAACACACCCTTCTGTCTTTTTGGTGTAGCGCTGACTTGGAGTCGACTCGAGCTGTCTTGGAGTCGACTCGGCTCTCAGAGACAATAATTCGGTCTTCTGTCTTTTTGGGATCGCGCTGTCTCGGAGTCGACTCGAGCATTGCGGGAGTCGACTCGAATCTCAGTGTCCGAAAACTGCTCTCTGACTTTTGCCTTGTGTACCACTGAGAGTCGACTCTTGTTTTCTTTGGAGTCGACCTACCAGCCATCGGAGTCGACTCGTGTTCCTCAGGAGTCGACTCGGCTCTCAGGGTCGAAAATCGCTCTCTGACTTTTCTGTCTGTAACTCCTTGGAGTCGACTCATATTACTCCGGAGTCGACTCGGTAAGCAGTGAAGTCGACTCGCGCACTTCAGGAGTCGACTCGCTGACAGGTTTTGAATTGTGTCTTTCTGTTCATCTGTCTGTTCTCAGTCGGAGTCGACTCGTAGTGTACCAGAGTCGACTCGAGCCTGTGCCAGTGCTTCTGATACGCTTGAAGTCGACTCGTAATATCCCGGAGTCGACTCGAGTCTCAGACTTTGGTTCAAACTGACTTCTTAACTTATCCAAAATATCTTGAACCAAATCTAGAAATACTTAGACAAAATTTTCACTGAAACACTCGATTGAATTCATTAGTAAACAAAAAGATATACTCAAATGCTTTGAGCTCATCAAAATCAAATAGGATTTTAATCAATCACTCCACACCGCTGCTGTGCCACTGCTGCTGTCGCCCACGACTCCATGGAAGACTGATCTCCTCTCTAGGGCCGGATGCAGCCCTAACAAAGGGACACAGGTTTTTATGTATTTAATTTTATATTCTTGGAGTTGTATGAACTTATTATTTTTAATGGATATCCTCTTTTATCTTATATTTAATTTCTGTAATTTTAAATATGACGTTTATACAACTATTCTTCATGATCACTAAGTTAATAAAAGATCACCCATGCTTAGAGAAGATGCAGTGTCCTGCCACATTAGTTTAGGGTAGACATTTCATGCCAACCGAAGATGGATGTTCGTAAATTACTTTTGTGAAATTTTTATTTAAATGCTTATTAGGCTTGTAGTCAATTTGCATGTTAATCTAAGAATAAATTAAAATACAAATAACCCTTGTTCCGATGTTAGTGGTGAATTTTCTGCCCTAGGTTCCCTCAAACTGATATCACTTCAATTGCATTTTCATTAAATTTCTAGTTTAATTTTCTTTACAAATTCTCCTTTTTAAATATTTTTTTTAAGAAAACAACTATACCCCAATCCCTGTGAATCGATACCCGTAATCACTATTCTACCAGATATGTGCTATTGCGTGTTCTTTAAAGTTGACTATCAATAGGACTGTGGTACTCTAAAGAATCAAGCATAAACTTAATAGGATACACTGATTCTGATTTTGCTGGTTGTAAACTTGATAGAAAAAGCACCAGCGGGTCATGTCAATTCTTAGGAGAAAACTTAATCTCATGGTTTAGCAAGAAACAAAACTCGGTTGCGCTATCTACGGTGGAGGCCGAATATGTTTCTGCCGGGAGTTGTTGTGCTCAAATTTTATGGATCCAGCAACAACTTGAAGATTATGGCATTAAACAAGATAAGATTCCCATAAATTGTGATAATACAAGTGCCATAAATCTAACTAAAAATCCAATTCAGCACTCAAGAACTAAACATATTGAAATAAGACATCACTTCATAAGAGATCATGTGTTAAATGGTGATGTGATGCTTGAATTTGTTTGCACTAATGATCAACTTGCTGACATCTTCACAAAACCATTAAGTAAAGATTGATTTTGTGTTCTTAGAAGAGGTTTAGGAGTAATTGATCCATTTCTTTGATTCTTGTCTCTCATTCATAGATCTTGATCATTAAGTTATGTTTGATATAGTATTCCACGTTTATGATCATCAAATCATTCTTTAAGATCTAAAGATTACTACTTTTCTCTCCTTTGGCACGGTTCTAACTTAGATTTTGGTGTGTGCCAGAGCTCGAGTCGACTCGGATATTTCTGAGAGTCGACTCGTAGAGGAGTCAACTCGGATGATTCTGAGAGTCAACTCGTGTTAGAGTTGACTCGCGAATTTACTGGAGTCGACTCGAGGTCGGAAATCCATCTTTTAACCCTAAACGAAATGACTTTTTCCAATATTTCTTTTCGGCCGTCACTGTTCCAAAACCCTCGAGTCGTCTCCCCCGATCATCTCCGCCCTCTCTCTCCCTTTCTCCTTTGGTTTTTCCTCCTTTTTTCACGCCTCTCCGTCCTAGGGTAGGTCAAGATGCCTAGGAAAGTCGTTGTCCCTAGCCGGAAGAGACCCCTTGCAGCGAGCGGCGTCGAGAGACGGTCCAAGGCGCGGAATGAACCCGTGAGGTCACCACCTCCGGTTTCCTCTCCGCCTAGGTCGATTCCCTCGTGTTCGTGTGCCGGAAGGGTCGTCTCTACCGGAAGGAAGGTCGATTTTGACTTCCTCTCCCGTGAAGGGTTCACTCTAGGGCATCGTCTTAGGGTTCAGGGCCTAGAGTATTTTTGTTCCCTTGACCTTCCTACCTATCCCGGGTTAGTCCGGAAATTCTATGGCACCGTCACACGGGGTGGCGGTGGTATTCAAGGGAGGGTAGCTAACACTCCTATTTGCATTTCGGAGGACCTCATTGCACGAGTCCTCCACCTCTCTCGAGAGGGGATAGCTCCCACTCACCCCACCGATAGGTCTGAGGCCCTTACGACCATCCTAGGGAGAGTACCCCAATCGCCCATTGAGGAGGTTTTTGCAAATCAGCTCTCCGCTGAAATGCGCCTCCTCCTTAGTATCATCTCTCGCACCCTCTTTTCCAAAATCGGTAGATTTGATTTCATTTCAGAAAAAGACCTAGCCTTAATGTTCTATATCTTACATGACGTCCCTCTCAACTTCCCAAAACTCATTTACAGTTATATTAGTGAACCCTTAGATAAACATAGATTGAGTCTCCCCTACGGTATGCTCTTCGTACTGATATTTAGGGAGTTAGAGATTCCTATCCCTGAGGGGGAACTGTTGGGGAACCCGCCCATGCCGCAGAAAAATTTCAAAAATCAAAGATGCAGCGGAAGAGGCATGCGCGGGATCAACCGTTCATCGCATGAACGTTGTTTAAAACCGTTCGTAGATGGATAAGGATTAAAAACTTTTAAATAACATTAGAAGATCAGATCTTCACCTTGTGCGGGTAGATGATCACCGCAAACTGATGATCATGGTTTTAGATGAAGGTTCGCTTGAAGCCGTTCAAGTGCCTGGCCTCTACGGGTATCCACATGAAGCAGAAAACCGATCCAAGCTTTCTATCCCGGGGTGCTAGCTCCCTTGCAGAGATAACTTTGATGGCTGATCACCTTCCTTTCAATCAACTCTTGATTGTGCTTGGGAGGAGGAAGAAGAAGGAGGGATCTTGAAGAAGAATCAAAGCACCTTGCAGCCCTTTTCTTTCCCCTGCGTTGGATGAAGCAAAGGAGGAGGGAGGAGGCTGCCGCCAAGCTTTCTTCTTCTCACCTTTTTGCTGATGGCGGCTGAAACCAAGAGGGGAGAAGGGTGGCCACGAGTTGTAGAGGAGGAGGGCTTCACTTATCATTAGGGCACCTTCTTTCAAAGCCTTTTAAAGGCATCTAGGGCTCCTATTTGGTTTAGTCCAAATCATGAATTAATTGGGTTCAATCTATGCTAGTCCTAATCCAATTAGAACTTGAATGAACCATGACTCAATTGAACTCTTCAATCCTAATCTAATTAGGAGTCATCTTGATTCATTGGATTAATAATTAATTGGGACTTAAGAAATTCTAATCTAATTAGGACTTGTTTAATTCTAGTCCTAATCCAATTAGGACTCTAATTTGAATTCGAAGTCCTAATCCGATTAGGACTCTAGGAATCCTACTCCAAGTAGGAATCCAAATTTAATTCAAAACTCCTAATCTAATTAGGATTATAGGAATCCTACTCCAAGTAGGAATCCTAGTCCTACTCCAAATAGGATTTCCAGTCCAAGTAGGAATCCCAGTCCAAGTAGGATTCCTAGTCCTAATCCAATTAGGACTCTACGAATCCTACTCCAAGTAGGACTCTTGTTTTAAGTCCAATTAATCAATTCCCTTTGTTCCTTCTTCAACTTATTATCAATCGAATTGATAACTTGTGATTCCTAATCACGATTCAACCATCGGATCGGTCAATGCCTCTAGTGTGTGTGATCCCATAGGTTCTACTCTGACTGGTAGTGAGATATATTGTGATCTCTATCACAATATCATTGAAAACTCCTTTCAATGGGTCGGAACGATTCCAACTCTACTCATTAGGGTTAATCGATCATCGAGATAATCCCTGTGAGTCCCACCATCCACCAGTGACACCTAGCAGCATGTAGTGGCTACCCAGTAGAATAGAATGATGAACCTCTAGGTGCAGTTATCATGTGATACAATCCTTCTATCGTGGATCCCTACAAGACGGAGGTCATGGATAACTCGTCAAACCCCTTCGTCTGTCATATGTCAAGATTTATTCGACTTAAGTTCGAGAGCGGAGAACTCTTTCTCCACTGTGCAATCTGCCCCGGCCGAGGTCTTACGAACTCAGTCTTATAAATCACATAGGATCTCTCCTTATCTATCAAGGTCGATAGATTCCTTGTAGATGCATACCCTACTCCTACAGTGAACCTACTGCAGCCAATCTATACTGCATGGACCCATATGGCTAGAGACCATGTATATGTGCAGTCAAACTACAATAACCTCACTGTGAGTAGCCGAAGCATCGCAGGTCAAAGGACCAGTCACACTACTGCAACATCAAGCAAGTCACTGACGAGTGGATAGACATCCAAGTGACTTCTTATCTTGGTCACGCTCAGTACCCTTGTTCTTAACAAGCACCTGCACTATTACTTCAGTGTCGCCACACTGTGGACTCGAGTCTCGTCCATCCATTAGGAAAGTAATGTGTGCACTGATCGGATCGATCACCGTCCTTGTGATGATCCATTGATCAGGAGTATTCAGAAATTAATCAATAATGATGCATGGCTCAAATTCTTAACTCTTAAGAATACGCATCATCATCTTATTAATTCTTGGACGATTCATAGACACATAAACAATATGAATAAAAAGATGCCTTTTATTTATTCAATAATAAATAGTCAAGTACAAAATTATGTCCCTAGAATTAACAATGTGTCAGCCAGATTGGCTTCTAGGGCATACATCTAACAATCTCCCACTTGCACTAAAGCCAATTGGTCATATATCTTAGGCCCATCTTCTCAAGGTGGGCTTCAGTCTTTTGTTGACTTAGCTGCTTAGTGAATGGGTCTGCCACGTTATCCGCGGAGTCTACTCTCTGCACCTCGACATACTTCTTCTCAACATAGTCGCGTATGAGGTGGAAGCGCCGCTCTATATGCTTGGACTTCTGATGAGACCTTGGCTCCTTAGCAAGAGCTATGGCGCCATTATTATCGCAGTAGAGTGTTATGGCATCTGATGTCATCACGTCCAACTCTGCAATGAATTTCTTGAACCAGAAGTCTTCCTTAGCAGTTTCAGATGCGGCGATGTATTCAGCTTCCATAGTAGAATCAGCAATGATCGGTTGTTTAGAACTCTTCCAATTCACCGTACCACCATTGCACAAGAACACATATCCAGATGTTGACTTCCTATCATCGACATCAGTCATGAAGTCTGAATCTGTGTACCCTTCTACCTTTAACTCTGATGATCCTCCAAAGACCAAGAATAAATCTTTAGTTCTTCTCAAGTACTTAAGAATATTCTTCACAGCTGTCCAGTGTTCTTCACCTGGATTCGACTGATATCTGCTTGTGACACTCACAGCAAGGGCTATATCAGGTCGTGTACATAGCATGGCATACATGAGGCTCCCTATTGCTGATGCATAGGGGATCTTGCTCATGCGTTGAATCTCTTCAGATGTGTTGGGGCACATCTTCTTGGAGAGATGAATTCCATGCCTTAGGGGTAAGAGACCCCTTTTAGAGTTTTCCATGCTGAACCTTTTCAGCACTTCCTCTATGTACATCTTCTGTGATAGGCCAAGCATCCTTTTAGATCTATCTCTATAGACCTTTATTCCCAAAATATAGGATGCTTCTCCAAGGTCTTTCATGGAGAACTCTTTTGACAACCAGACCTTGACCGAGGTTAGCATGGGAATATCATTCCCTATCAGGAGGTCGTCCACGTACAGTACAAGAAATACGACAGCACTCCCACTAACCTTTTTGTAAACACACGGTTCCTCTTCGTTTTTGATGAAATCAAACGTTTTGATTGCGTCATCGAAACGAGTGTTCCAACTCCGAGATGCTTGCTTTAGTCCATAGATGGACCTTTGCAGCTTGCAGACCTTGTGAACTCCATCACTGGAAGTGAAACCCAAAGGCTGTTCCATATAGATATCTTCATCAAGATATCCATTCAGGAAAGCAGTTTTCACATCCATCTGCCAGATTTCATAATCATGAAATACTGCAATGGCAGGCAATGTTCGGATGGATTTTAGCATGGCTACAGGTGAAAAGGTCTCCTGATAGTCAATGCCTTCGCGTTGACTATACCCTTTCGCCACTAGCCTTGCTTTATAGGTCTCTACCTTTCCATCCGAACCTATTTTCCTTTTGTAGATCCATTTGCATCCAATAGGTACAATACCTTCTGGTGGATCTACTAAGTTCCAGACTTGGTTGGAATGCATGGAGTCTAACTCTGACTTCATAGCTTCCAACCATTTCTCGGAATCGATATCAGATATCGCCTCGTTGTAGGTTTTGGGATCTTGTATGTGATCCCTATCTCCCACTAGGAATATTTTCTCGGTATCCTCTTCTAGTATACCTAAGTATCTATCGGGAGGATGGGAGACCCTACTAGATCTGCGAGGTGGTTGAGGGACATCGTGTACTGGCGCTGTATGAATGGGTTCGATAGGATCCATGACTCGTTGCTTTTCAGAGACTTTCTCTTCAAGCTTAATTTTCCTCCCACTGCCTCTATCAAGGATAAACTAGTTTTCCAAGAAGATGGCGTGTCGGCTCACAAATACATTGTGATCCTCTGAGACGTAAAAATTGTATCCTAATGACTCTTTAGGATATCCTATAAAATGAGCACTTATGGTCCTAGCCTCTAGCTTGTCCGCCTGTAGTCTTTTGACGTGGGCCAGACATCCCCAAATCATGAGATGACCAAGACTTGTGTTTCCCAAGGTGACAAGCCAAGAGGGGGGGTGAATTGGTTTCTCTTAATTTTAACTATCTTACTTATGTCAATTGATGAGTTAGTGGAATTAAACAAAGCACAATACAAACAACAAGAAGTATAGTGGTTCGGTGCTCTCCTAAGCACCTACGTCCACTCCCCAAGCGACCCCTTGGGTGTTGGGAACCCGCCCACGCCGCTGATATTTCAAAAAATTTTCAGATGGCAGCGGAATCGGCATGCACGGGATCTACGTTCATCGCATGAACGTTGTTTCGAGACCTTTCGTAATTAGGTAAGAATTAAAACTTTTAAAACTATTAGGAAGATCAGATCTTCACCTTGCGCGGGTAGATGATCACCGCAAATCTGAATTCGTGGTTTTTGGAAGAGGGTTCGCTTGAAGCCGTTCAAACGTCCGGCCTCTACGGGTATCCACACGAAGCAGGATCCGATCCAAGCTTTCTATCTCACCGGGATGCTAGCTCCCTTGCAGAGATAACTTTTGATGGCTGATCTCCTCTCTTTCTTTCAACTCATGAATGTACTTGAGAGGAGGAAGAAGAAGGAAGAAGAAGAGGAAGAAGCAAGGCCCCTGCAGCCTACTTTCTTTTCCCTGCGTTGGAAGGAGGAAAGGAGGAAGAGGAGGGCGCCATGGCTTCTTTTTCCCTTCTTCTTGCTGGCGGCTGAACCAAGGGAGGGAGAGGGTGGCCACGTGATGGAGAGGAGGGGGATTCCTATATCCATTAGGTCAGCCCCCAAGAGTCCTCCTTTTATAACATCTAGGGCTCCTACAAGTTAGGAGCCCTTGATGTATTACCAAGAGGGGCGCCGGCCCCTCTTGTTGCCGCACCAAGAGATCCAAGGAGGAGGGGCGTGAGCCCCTCCCTCTCATGTTGCCCTAATCCTCATCTAATGAGGATTGGGAGGCCCTAATGTGGTTTAGCCTTAATCCAATTAGGCTTAGCCCAAGGGTGAACCAATTTGGATCCAATCTAGGCTAGTCCTAATCCAATTAGGACTTGAATGAACCATGACTCAATTGAACTCTTCAATCCTAATCCAATTAGGAGTCATGTTGATTCATTAGATTAATAATTAATTTAGACTTAAGGAATCCTAATCCAATTAGGATGTATTTAATTTTAGTCCTAATCCAATTAGGACTCTATTTGAATCCGAAGTCCTAATCCAATTAGGATTTCTAGGAATCCTACTCCAAGTAGGAATCCAATTTTAATTCAAAATTCCTAATCTCATTAGGATTGTAGGAATCCTATTCCAAGTAGGAATCCCAGTCCTACTCCAACTAGGATTCCCAGTTCTAATCCAATTAGGACTCTAGGTATCCTACTCGAAGTAGGACTCTTGTTTCAAGTCCAATTAATTAATTCCCTTTGTTCCTTCTTCAACTTCTTATCAATCAAATTGATTACTTGTGATTCCTAATCACGATTTCAACCATCGGATCGGTCAATACTTCTAGTGTGTGTGACCCCATAGGTTCTATTCTGACTGGTAGTGAGATATATTGTGATCTCTATCTCAATATCATTGAAAACTCCTTTCAATGGGTTGGAACGATTCCAACTCAACTCATTAGGGTTTATCGATCATCAAGATAATCCCTATGAGTCCCACCATCCACCAGTGACACCTAGCAGCATGTAGTGGCTACCCAGCAGAATGGAATGATGAACCTCTAGGTGCAGTTAACGTGTGATACAGTCCTACTATCGTGGATCCCTACAGGGCGGAGGTCATGGACAACTCGTCAAACCCCATCGTCTGTCATATGTCAAGATTTATTCGACTTGAGTTCGCTAATGGAAAACTCTTTTTCCACTTTATATTACTGCCCTGGCCAAGGTCTTAGAACTCAGTCTAACAAATCACATAGGATCACTCCTCTTCTATCAAGGTCGATAGATTCCTTATAGGTGCATACCCTACTCCTACAGTGAACTTACTGCAGCCAATCTACACTGCATGGACCCATATGGCTAGAGACCATGTATGTGTGCAGTCAAACTACAATAACCTCACTGTGAGTAGCCGAAGCACCGCAGGTCAAAGGACCAGTCACACTACTGCAACATCAAGCAAGTCACTGACGAGTGGATAGACATCCAAGTGACTTCTTGTCTTGGTCACGCTCAGTACCCTTGTTCTCTAACAAGCACCTGCACTATCACTTCAGTGTCCCTATACTGTGGACTCAAGTCTCGTCCATCCAGAAGGAAAGTGATCTGTGCACTGATCGGATCGATCACCGTCCTCGTGATGATCCATTGATCAGGAGCATTTAGAAATTAATCACCAATGATACATGCCTTAAATTCTCAACTCTTGAGAATATGTATCATCATCTTATTAATTTCTTGGACGATTCATAGACACATAAATAATATGAATGAAAAGATGCCTTTTATTTATTCAATAATAAATAGTCAAGTACAAAATTATGTCCCTAGAATCAACAATGTGTCAGCCAAATTGGCTTCTAGGGCATACATCTAACAATCTCCCACTTGCACTAAAGCCAATTGGTCATATATCTTAGGCCCATCTTCTCAAGGTGGGCTTCAGTTTTTTGCTGACTTAGCTGCTTAGTGAACGGGTCCTGCCACGTTATCCGCGGAGTCTACTCTCTGCACCTCTACATCATAGTCGCGTATGAAATGGAAGCGCCGCTCTATGTGCTTGGACTTTTGATGAGACCATGGCTCCATAGCTAGTGCTATAGGTGCCAATGTTATCGTAGTAAAGTGTTTATGGCATCTAATGACATTACACCTAACTCTGCAATTAACTTTTAATCAGAAGGTTTCCACTGCACCCTTAGATACGGCTTAACATTCAGCTTCTAAGGTAGAATCTATAATGATCGGTTGTTTGGAACTCTTCCAATTTACTGAACCACAATTGCACATATTCTGATGTAGACTTTCTATCATCAATATGTGTGCATCCTTCTACCTTCAACTCTGATCTTCTCCCAAAGACCAAGAACATGTCCTTAGTTCTTCTCAAGTACTTAAGACTGTTCTTCACAGCTATCCAGTGCTTCTTGCCTGGATCCGACTGATATCTGCTTGTGACACTCACAGTAAGAGCTATATCAGGTCGTGTACACAGCATGGCATACATGAGGCTTTCTATTGCCGATGCATAGAGAATCTTGCTCATGCGTTGAATCTCTTCAGATGTGTTGGGGCACATCTTCTTGGAGAGATGAATTCCATGTCTTAGGGGTAAGAGACCCCTCTTGGAGTTTTCCATGCTGAACCTCTTCAGCACCTCCTCTATGTACATTTTCTGTGGAAAGACCAAGCATCCTTTTAGATCTATCTCTATAGACCTTTATTCCCAAAATATTAGGATGCTTCCCCAAGGTCTTTTCATGGAGAATTCTTTTGACAACCAGACCTTGACCGAGGTTAGCATGGGAATATCATTCCCAATCAGGAGAATGTCATCTACGTACAATACGAGAGAAAAACGACAGAACTCCCACTAACCTTTTTGTAAACATACGGTTCCTCTTCGTTTTCGATGAAATCAAACGTTTCGATTGCGTCATCGAACCGGTGTTCCAACTCCGAGATGCTTGTTTTAGTCCATAGATGGACCTTTGCAGCTTGCAGACCTTGTGATCTCCATCACTGGAAGTGAAACCCAAAGGCTGTTCCATATAGATATCTTCATCAAGATATCCATTCAGAAAAGCAGTTTTCACATCCACCTGCCAGATTTCATAATCATAAAATACTGCAATGGCAAGCAATGTTCGGATGGATTTTAGCATGGCTACAGGTGAAAAAGGTCTCCTGATAGTCAATGCCTTCGCGCTGACTATACCCTTTCGCCACAAGCCTTGCCTTATAGGTCTCTACCTCTCCATCCAAACCTATCTTCCTTTTGTAGATCCATTTGCATCCAATAGGTACAATACCTTCTGGTGGGGTCTACTTAAGTCCAGACTTGGTTGGAATGCATGGAGTCTAACTCTGACTTCATAGCTTCCAGACATTTCTCGGAATCGATATCAGATATCGCCTCGTGTAGGTTTGGGATCCTGTATGTGATCCTATCTCCCACTAGGAACATTTCCTCGGTATCTCTTCTAGTATACCTAAGTATCTATCGGGAGGATGGGAGACCCTACTTGATCTGCGAGGTGGTGAGGGACATCGTTGTACGGCTCTGTATTAATGGGTTCGATAGGATCCATGACTCGTTGCTTTTCAGAGACTTTCTCTTCAAGCTCAATTTTCCTCCCACTGCCTCTATCAAGGATAAACTATTTTTTCCAAGAAGATGACATGACGGGTCACAAACACATTTTGATCCTCTGAGACGTAAAAATTGTATCCTAATGACTCTTTTAGGATATCAGTATAAACGAGCACTTATGATCCTAGCTCTAGCTTGTCCGCCTGTAGTCTCTTGACGTGGGCCGGACATCCCCAAATCTTGAGATGACCCAGACTTGGTTTCTTACCATGCCATATCTCATACGGTTGTGGTAGGAACGGATTTAGAGGGAACTCTATTCAATAAATAAATCGCTGAAAATAGGCATCTATCTAAAGAGACAAGGGTAAATCAGTGAAGCTTCATCATGGATCGACCATATCCAATAGAGTCCGATTCCTCCTCTCCGACACTCCGTTGAACTGAGGTGTACCAGGAGGAGTCCATTATAAACTATACCATTCTCCTTGAGATTAATCACGGAACTCTCAACTAAGGTATTTACTTCTTCGATCTGATCGAAGAACCTTAGTGAGTTTTTCTATATATTTTTCTACTTCATATTTAAACTCTTTGAACCTTTCAAAAGTTTCATATTTGTGTCTCATACACATATCCATACCGTGAATAATCATCGGTAAAATGAAGTAAAAAATTACAACCCTAGCCCTGCACATCGAATGGGCCACACACATCAGTGTGTACTAGGGTAAGTATTTCAGTGGACCTTCCTGTGTCCTACAAGGATTAATTTGCCATCTTTCCTTGAAGGCAGAATTCACAAATCAAATATGACTCGAAAGTCAATGAGCCCAAAGCTCATGTTTCTCCAATTTGTTTATTCTGTCTTCTCCTATATGGCCAAGCCTGAGGTGCCTTAAATACTTTAGATTTATCTCATTTTTGGATCTATTAGATCCTATGGTATTCACTGTTTGCTCAGATATATTTCACAGATACATCCATATGTATGTGATAGAGACTGTCAATCTTAAACCATGTTAAATCAATTTAATTTTTCAAATAAATAAAAATCTTTTCTATGCTAAATAAAATACAGAAATCCAAATTTCTGCTAGCAATAGGTCACAGTCCCTAAGTATCCTGAGCATATCTGAAAAACCTTCTGAAGGTCTGTCACCTTCATGTACTTTATGCTTTCCATGTATGTAGGACAGTTCCTCTTCCAATGGCCGTCCATGATGCAATGGAAACACTTTTCCTTGCAATTGGCTTTTTTCTTGGAACTTCCTTACTTGGTGTTTTCTTAGTCTTCTGCTCTTCGCAGGCTTCTTCTTCTTCCAAATAGACTCTCTCTTGAAAGTAGAACCAACTTGACAGCGAAAACGATGCCCCTTGAACTTCTTTCAAGGTTCCTAAGGTAGTTACCAATTTATTTAACAATTCTATTTTAGTGCATACAACCTTGTTCATATTGGTAGTTTACTATAAACTATTCATATGAAGCTGGAAGGGATTGCGAGATCAAATCCGTTTGCAATTCCTTGTGCATGGTCATGCCAAGCTTCTCAAGCTTCTCTAAGTCCTTTATCATGGTCCAAACCATGATCATAGGACAGACTGCCCATCGTCATCTTGGCTTTGAAGAGCCTCTTGGACACTTCAAACCGAGCTGCGTGACTCTGATCACCATACAACTTTGCAGGTGATTTAATATGTCCCTGGCAATCTTTATGTTCTCATGCTGGCATTGTAATGCATTGGACATGGATGCCTTTGTGCAGCACCTAACTTTATTGTTATTGTTCGTCCACTTAACAAGCGTCTTACGCTGATCAGTGATCGGACGGATTGGTAACATGGGGATTCCATGGTCTAGCATATACCCAATTTCTCACAATTCAAAACTATTTTGAAATTTGCTGAGCCAATCTTTATAATTGGTTTGGTCAAACGGTTGTTCTATAGGATATGAGTTAAGAGTCTAGAAGCTGACTTTATAATCCTCAGAGAGTAAAGATTCTAGTTAGACTTTTGTACTTGATCCTAATCTGTTCTAAGGTCTTTTAGAACAAATGTAACTCCCACTATTTTCTCGAATCCCTCACACTCCCCTGGTAGGAAACGGAAATCCCACACGACTAGGGTTTCTAGTGGGTACTGCGGTCCCACCGATTTACATGCCACCTCACCTAACAGTTATTGGTGACACATAGATGGATGAGTGTACAACTCTTGTACAATGCTTCTCAAGCATGTAGCAGTGTAACTTGGTCTCTAAGCCATGAAAACCTCACCTAACAGTTATTGGTCCCATTTCTTAGTTAAGTCAGACCCACCGTATAACCGTAGGAATAAAGTCGTCATTGGGTCCTCACCTAACAGTTATTGGTGCCCAACCCCACCTTTACCCTACAACATCTCATGTCTATAGAGAGGTCCAGCCCCCCGATGCAACTTGACCACTGTGTCCAGCCGAGACAAATCAACATCAGAAAGGCCTTAGCAGCTCTACTACAGTGGAAGACCTATTGACTTAATATTGGTTAATCAGGTCTTAGTGTTTGCAACTTGAGCCCTTCATAAGAGGTAATCGAACAATTGGCCAGGTAAGCAGGTGGGAGGGTCCCCTTACTCAGGAGTAAGGTCCTAATTAAGTAACCACCTTTCATGCTTTCCTAGGACACCAATTAGATCAATTAATCTAATATGACTTGCTCATGTCGGTTCACTCTCGACTTGATTGAGGAAGTTTTGATTTAGGTCTCAATTGGGTTTGCTACATCATATGTTAAACCTATCTACCCGACTCGCATTCACATTCACATGTAAATGGCACATCACAGGCAGTTATAACTCACAGCATCAAATTAAAGCTAAACTTTAAATAGGTGATGATCATGAATTCTAATTAGGCTCGTATTACAAGCACATGCACATCAATCGATCAAGTGGTCTTCAACTCTTGAATTGGTTCCAAGCCTCCTTGATTCGATCCTGATCAACTCTTGATCCCATCGCCATCAACCGCTTAGATCACCTTTCATCTCATGCCTTTGCTTCAGCTTGATCGTTGATGTACATCACATCACAGAAATACAACCAGATGTAAAATAATAAATAAAAAATAAATTACATCCCTTTCAGAGCACGCAGGCCTCTCAAAACATCAAATAAGATCATGCAAGCATCTAAAAAATTACATGACATCACAGATCACATCGCAGGTCATTACATTTGATACCAAAAGGGTTTGAATCCTATGATCATCACCGTATGCAACAATTATAATTTTCAGATCTGAAAACTAACTGATTATATCATGACATAGGTCGCTGATCATGCTAATCATGATTCTAAACTTTGTAATCCCATTAACAATGTAATTAGAATCATCTTTTATCACATAAAAATCAGCATGCAAAAATCAGCACCCCTGAAAAATCTGCATGCAGAATTTTTCAGCATGCATGATCATTCAATTTTCAGATCTAATAAGCCTTTAGATATTTAATTCTTACCTTAATCTACGAAGCCTAGGCTCTGATACCACTGTTGGGAACCGCCCACGCCGCTGATATTTCAAAAATTTTCAGATGGCAGCGGAATCGGCATGCACGGATCTACGTTCATCGCATGAACGTTGTTTCGAGACCTTTCGTAATTAGGTAAGAATTAAAACTTTTAAAACTATTAGAAGATCAGATCTTCACCTTGGCGGGTAGATGATCACCGCAAATCTGAATTCGTGGTTTTGGAAGAGGGTTCGTTGAAGCCGTTCAAACGTCCGGCCTCTACGGGTATCCACACGAAGCAGGATCCGATCCAAGCTTCTATCTCACCGGGGTGCTAGCTCCCTTGCAGAGATAACTTTGATGGCTGATCTCCTCTCTTTCTTCAACTCATGAATGTACTTGAGAGGAGGAAGAAGAAGGAGAAGAAGAGGAAGAAGCAAGGCCCCTGCAGCCTACTTTCTTTTCCCTGCGTTGGAAGGAGGAAAGGAGGAAGAGGAGGGCCCATGGCTTCTTTTTCCCTTCTTCTTGCTGGCGGCTGAACCAAGGGAGGGAGAGGGTGGCCACGTGATGGAGAGGAGGGGGATTCCTATATCCATTAGGTCAGCCCCAGAGTCCTCCTTTTTATAACATCTAGGGCTCTACAAGTTAGGAGCCCTTGAATGTATTACCAAGAGGGGCGCCGGCCCCTCTTGTTGCCACACCAAGAGATCCAAGGAGGAGGGGCGTGAGCCCCTCCCTCTCATGTTGCCCTAATCCTCATCTAATGAGGATTGGGAGGCCCTAATGTGGTTTAGCCTTAATCCAATTAGGCTTAGCCCAAGGGTGAACCAATTTGGATCCAATCTAGGCTAGTCCTAATCCAATTAGGACTTGAATGAACCATGACTCAATTGAACTCTTCAATCCCTAAAATCCAATTAGGAGTCATGTTGATTCATTAGATTAATAATTATTTAGACTTAAGGAATCCTAATCCAATTAGGATGTATTTAATTTTAGTCCTAATCCAATTAGGACTCTATTTGAATCCGAAGTCCTAATCCAATTAGGATTTCTAGGAATCCTACTCCAAGTAGGAATCCAATTTTAATTCAAAATTCCTAATCTCATTAGGATTGTAGGAATCCTATTCCAAGTAGGAATCCCAGTCCTACTCCAACTAGGATTCCCAGTCCTAATCCAATTAGGACTCTAGGTATCCTACTCGAAGTAGGACTCCTTGTTTCAAGTCCCAATAATTAATTCCCTTTGTTCCTTCTTCAACTTCTTATCAATCAAATTGGATTACTTGTGATTCCTAATCACGATTTTCAACCATCGGATCGGTCAATACTTCTAGTGTGTGTGACCCCATAGGTTCTATTCTGACTGGTAGTGAGATTATTGTGATCTCTTATCTCAATATCATTGAAAACTCCTTTCAATGGGTTGGAAACGATTCCAACTCAACTCATTAGGGTTTATCGATCATCAAGATAATCCCTATGAGTTCCCACCATCCACCAGTGACACCTAGGCAGCATTGTAGTGGTCCTACCCAAGCAGAATGGAATGATGAAACCTCTAGGTGCAGTTAACGGTGTGATACAGTCCTACTATCGTGGATCCCTACAGGGCGGAGGTCATGGACAACATCCGTTCACAACACCACATCGTAACTGTCATATGTCAAGATTTAAATCGACTATGAAGTTCGCTAATGGAAAACTCTTTTTCCACTTTTATAATTACTCACTGGCCAACGGTCTTAGAAACTACAGTCTAACAAATCAACATAGGAATCACATCCTATCTTCTATCAAGGTCGATAGATTCCTTTATCGGATGCATACCCTACTCACTACAGTGAACTTACTAGCAAGCCAATACTACCACTGCACTGGACACCATAATGGCTAAGAGGAACCATAGATAATGTGTTGCAGTCAAACTACAATAACCTCACTGTGAGTAGCCGACACCGCAGGTCAAAGGACCAGTCACACTACTGCAACATCAAGCAAGTCACTGAACGAGTGGATAGACATCCAAGTGACTTCTTGTCTTGGTCACGCCTCAGTACCCTTGTTCTCTAACAAGCACCTGCACTATCACTTCAGTGTCCCTATACTGTGGGACTCAAGTCTCGTCCATCCAGAAGGAAGTGATCTGTGCCTGATCGGATCGATCACCGTCCTCGTGATGATCCATTGATCAGGAGCATTTAGAAATTAATCACCAATGATACATGCCTTAAATTCTCAACTCTTGAGGAATATGTATCATCATCTTATTAATTCCTTGGACGATTCATAGGACACATAAATAATATGAATGAAAAAGATGCCTTTTATTTATTCAATAATAAATAGTCAAGTACAAAATTAATGTCCCTAGAATCAACAATGTGTCAGCCCAAATTGGCTTCTAGGGCATACATCTAACATTGGGAATTCACTATAATCCCGCGGATTACAGTTGGATTGTTTTCCGGGCTCACAATCCAAAAAACCTTTACACTTTGGTTTTCCGGGTTCACCAAAAACCTATGTTGGTTTTACGGGCTCACCAACGAACCTATGTTGGGTTTTTCGGGCTCACCAACGAACCTATGTTGGTTTTTTCGGGCTCACCAACGAACCTTTACAATTGGTTTTACGGGTTCACCAATCAACCTACACCGTTGGTTTTGCGGGCTTACCAACTAACCTTTACAAGGAGTTTAATAAACGAAGTAAGAAGATTTAAGCTCCTAGATGAGCAAATATAACAATATAATCTACAAGGAAGAGTTTAGAGAATAGTTATCGCTTGATGTTGACTTCTCTCTTCTTTGTCAAGGATGCTTCACTCTTCAAGGGTGGATGGAGCTCTTAAATGACTCTTGGAATCTGCTACAACTACTTTCTTTTGACTCTTGAATGAAGCACTTGGATGAAGAAGATTAGGGGCACTTTGTCTTTCTTGTGTACTCTTTTGATATTTTGCAAAAAAGGATGTTTCTCTCTGGTGAATAAGTGGCCGCTTTAAATAGTTTCCTTCATCCATTGGACAAGCCCAATGGTTTAGAATTCAAAAAACTAGCCGGTTACTCACTGTTGGCAAGGACAAAAAAGTACTTCTGGCAGAACTACGCGTTATGCTTCTGCCCGTGCTTTGGGTCGACTCAACCTTTCCTTGGGCTGACCCAACTTTCACTTGGGTCGACTCAACCTTTCCTTGGGTCGACCCTCTCAGAACCACAGAAGACTTGCAATTCAGCCTTCCTTCACTTTGGTCGACTCAACATTTCTTTGGGTCGACTCAAGGTTCAGTTGGGTTCGACTCAACTTCCACTTGGGTCGACCTTCTCAGGGTTTCCAGAGAACCTATTCTGTCAATGTATTCTGTCACTTGCCTTGGGTCGACCCTCTCAGTGTTTGGGTCGACTCAAGCTTGGGTCGACTCAACTTCCTCTTGGGGTCGACCGCTCTCAGTGTTTTCAAGAACTGTTTTCTTGAGGCTTGAGAGGCTTGAGGTTTGGGTCGACTCATGCTTTCCTTGGGTCGATCCAACTACTGTTCATACCGTGCCATTTTTTTGCAGAAGTGTGCCAGATGCTTTCTTGATGTGCCGGGGTCGACCCAATCAACCTTGGGGTCGACTCAAACCACACTTTGCCTGCAACTCAAGGTATAAGATTTCATCCATATAAACAATGAAATGCATCTTTATATATAATATACGAATAATACTGAGAGTTAACAAGACTTATAAATGGAAGTATCGAATTAACTTGCTAACATACTCTTGATTATTGATTTCGTTTAATCATCAAAATACCACTATCATTCCTCAATGCTCCCCCCTTTTTGATTGCATTTTACCAAATGATAGAGTTATGAGCCTATTGATACTTATCTTTAAAAGTCCAGTTTTAAAGCGTCTCAATTTTGCTGAATTTCAAGCTTTTCAAATATGAGAGTGACAGTCTCCCCCTATTTCATTCCAATGTTTCCCATTTTGACTTTTTGAATTGCTCCCCCTTTCTTTAGTATTTCATTAAATGATGAAACTTCAAAAATTTGAGATAAAGGCTAATTGGAGTTTCAGGATTATTGTATTCTGAGGTGTGAAAGGTATGTGCAAATTCTGAAAACTGGTCAATAAAATTTTAGATTTGATCATTTTCATTGTTACAAATTGCTCCCCCTTAAATGTATATTGCTTTCCTATTATAATTTTCAACTTGTTTGACAACTTATTTCTCTTTTCTTACTTCTCCCCCTTTTTGTTATCATCAAATAGGTGCATAGACACAATAATTAACAAACATTTAAACTTCATTGATCAAAATAGGAACATTTTAGTATAATAATGCCAAAACAAAAACAAATACAATGTTCCTCAATCAAAGTTCAAAATACATGATCAACACAAAATACATATGAGAACTAGATACATGATCCTAGGCTCTAACAGAAATGCTAATATCAGCCTAGGGAGTATCTATGGCTGTGATCTAGTCCTCATCCTCCTAGTATAAGTAGCGAGGGGAGGTCGAGCCTGATGAGACTGAGTCTGGCGTGGAGCTCGGTGAGCTGGATGACTCTGTGCCGAAATCTCTGACTCAGCTGCTGTGGCACAGATGGTCCATGAGTCTCCTCTTCGCCGTAGAGCTCCTATCTGCTCTCTAAGATCACTGATCTCAGCAGACATGATATATAAGTCTGCTCGTCAGCCCATCAGTGATAGTCCCTCGTCTGAGCTGACATAAGCTCAGTCATCCTACTCCAGGAACTCATCTGTGCCTCCCGCAGGAACAGATGACGATGGTCCAGCTCTGAAGGTGCAGTAAGGATGATCCGTTTGCTCCTCATCCTCAGGGATAGGGTCTCCAATATCTGGTGCATCACCCTCTGGTGCATCACCCTGAATCCCTGCGTCCAGCACGAACCACTGGCCCGTTCACCTTCTTGAAAGAGTAGATGCCCTACAAGCCAATCGCAATGATGTATTGCGAAGGGTTTTTCTTTTGATTTGTCCAAATCATGTACATGACATTTAAATATGAATAAAGGCGTTATGTTTTATCATATGCTGTTGATTATATTTATGATAACTCCTTAGATTAGGGCAATGGTTTTAAGACTATGATGAGATCATACTAGTGAGACTTAAAATTCTAAAATCCTAATCTTAAATATTCCCAGTCATTGGTACATTGAGTCGGGGTCAATGATTACCGGGAAAGACTGGCATGTCTTATGTATGCTCGATGCAGAGGATGATTGATCTCACAATCATTTGTGTTGGAGACACTAATACAAAGATATGGGTGCTCAGTTAGAAGAATGAGTTCACTGAATTGACCTACAAAGAGAAATCTTATGAAGTCTTACTTACATGTCAAAAGATGATTCTCTTAGTGGGAGTTGTGCAACTGATCCTTTGACCTGAGATCACCCATGGTATCTTGTGCACATGAACCTATGTTTTGGTTTACACTCATTCATGATAATAAGTATGTACGAGGTCTTCTGGATATGGTGGATTGTGTACGAAGATTATGAGTAGGTCAACAAGGAATTAATCACTTCTAGTAAGAGAAGATAGCATCCTATTTATTCTAATCATATGATAATTCAGGAAGCCTTTGATCAAAGCAGAATGAAAATTAGAAAGAGTTTCTAATATTTCATTATTTGAATTATCATTAAAAGATTGAGAAAAATATGAATTATGAAATTGAGTTTGACATATATCATACTCATATACATATTTGGGATGCAGTTTTGATTAAAGGATTGAATTGCATGGGTAACTTGCCACTGAAGGGTATTTTTGGTATTTCCACCAAATTCCATATTTTTCCGGGTAGACATGACACGTTGCTAGACGTCATCTTGTCTTATAGGTTTGATCGAACTAAAGAGTTTAATTCGATCATCAATTAGAAAGAATTCTAATTGTTAGGTTCGGGTTCGCGCCAGTTTGGACTTTAAATCGATTAGAAGAGTTTTAATCAAGTTGGGTCAACTCGCACTCACACCTATTGCTGGCTAAGTATGGAACCCAATGGTCACACACAAGAAAACTTATCAAGGGTCTAATTGGATTAGATCATGTTTGCAAGATAAACATCCTAGCAGGTGTTGCAAACCTTAGCTCCTGATTCGAACTGGATTCGAATCTGATTCGAATTGGATTCGAATCTGATTCTTAATTGATCTAATTTGATTAGATCATATTCTAATATGGGTTAGCCAAGAGTTGGCACCTAAATTGGCTTGATTTGAGTCTAATTGGATTAGATTTGATAAAACATTTAATTTTTGACCGTTGGATCAACATTTGGATGAAGAGAAGGATCAAATGGGATGGCGCCATGGATTAGAGCCATTGGATCTTCATCATGGGATGATGGGAGATCATGATCTCGTGATGGATTTGTGATATTGACTTAGTCAACATCAGATGGCGTGAGAAAGAAGGGAATACGGTGAATTTAGAATGGCGCCTCATGAAGAAGTGCCACTTGGATTGGATAAAGATGACACGTCATCATATCCTAACTACTTTCCCTTCAACCGCATCATTCTCTCTCTCCTTCTTTCTTATGGCGCCACCATAAGGGCCTTTGGATCATCATCTAGCCTTGATCAATGGTTGAGAATGCTCCCTATTTTTCATGCGTGAGAAGAAATGAAGAGAGGCATGAGTACGGTGGATTTCATGAAGAGATGCTTAGGGAATGGATAAGGATGAAGCGCCATATCATAAGCACTTCATCTTATCCTAAACTACTTCTGATATGCCCTCTCATCAAATGACACATCCCTTGATCTCACGCCCCTCTTCATGCATGAATGGATGGCTACAATGCATCCGTACGCCATCTATAAATAGGGAATGCTCCCGGTGTTTTCAAATCATCGGAAATCAATCCAACTCTCTCTCTCTCATATCCCTCTTTCTTACATTAGTTTCTTTCTTTCTAACATTGCTTCTAGTGTGTCCTAAGCCAAGACAAGGTGGTCTTCATTAGGACAAAAGGATTAGAAGTGATTTTAGAAGGCTAAAGAAAAATAGAAAGGAAGAAAAGCAAGCCATTAGAGTTCTTTAGAAGAATTCTGCATTAAGGATCAAAAGTCTTTGGAGCTAAAGTCTTGATCAAGTTTTCGTGTGGATCACCATTGGAGGGCGGACACTTGGACGCCTCGTGGAGATTGTACACTTTGGATTAGCATTTGAGGTATTCTACTAATTCTGCATTTATTTTATATTATTTGATTGTAATCATTAAGGTGATCTAGGCTTAAAAGGGTTTCATGCATAGGGACTTTATTAAGAAAATTTTTAAAATCCCTAGCTTCCGCTGCCCATTATGACATGCTAGAACCCTACAGTGGTATCAGAGCCATCCTTAATTGGTTCAATCAAATAATAATGCATGATGTATGATTATTAATTTACTATGAGATAGTAATGTCATATGCTTAATGAAATGCTGAAATATATGATTCATATATGATATTGATATGTAATAAAATGTCATGATATGATATTTTCCATATGAAAATATGTTGAAGCATGTTAATTAGTTGCTTATGATTTATACATGCTATGAGATAGCTATGATGCATGATAGCTTATTTTAGATATGTTAAATATATGTTACAATTAAAGAATGTGCTAGAGACTAGTAAGCCCTCAATAAAAATTATATTAAGTCATAGTGTTAAAAATTTTGAGCTAACCCATTCTAGAACAATTAATCTAATTGGTGTCTAAGGAAAGCACTAAAGGTGGTTACTTAATTAGGACCTTACTCTTTGAGTAAGGGGAGCCTCCCACCTGCTTACCTGGCCAATGTTTGATTGCCTATTATGGATAAGCTTAATATTGATATAACACTATTGATAGCCTTCCTTTATGCCTCGATATTATTATGTCAAGATCCATGCTAGTTTGTTGTGCTAACACAAAACTTGCAATGGGGGACTGATGTTTATACTGTCTTGGTGCATTAAGATGCTTATGGCATATTTTAATATATTGCCTTGTTGTGCAACCACAAGGGCAATATTATTCGAATATGACTATATGAAAATGAAGGGTTTGACTTAACTTAAAATATTATTGTTTGTTGTGCTAACACAAGGCAATAAGTATTTTAAGAGGACAAGATAAAGTTGAGAATTGCATGAGATGCAATCGGAAAGAGTTTCCTACCTTTGAACTCATAAAGGTTTGTTGTGTAACCACAAGGCTTTTTATGATGAATTAGGATCTCAACCCTACTAAGAAAAATTATATTTTCACGTTTATCATAGGAGAGGGCTATGATATTCGATAAAAATAGTAGGAGACAAATTAGATTAAAGTCCTTATCTAGTTGCAAACATGTCATCATGATTGGTCTGCTTATATTAGTTATGTTCTTGCATATGTAGAATTATTAAATGGCTTCACTTTCACTAAGAGGCATCTTAGATGCCAACAAGTTGACCGGACCAAACTATGTGGACTGGTTGAGGAATTTAAAGATAGTACTCACTCAGGAGAAAATTTTCTATATACTTGAAACTCCTGATCTTGGAGATCTAGGGGATGATGCTACAGAAGAGGAGGTTGCCACACATAAGATGTGGAAAAATGACAGTTTGACTGTCAAATGTATCATACTTGCCTCTATGAGCAATGAATTACAGAGGCAACATGAAGGCATGGACACTCAATCCATACTTCTCAATTTAAAAGAGTTGTATGGAGAACAAAGCAGGACTGCTAGGTATGAGATATCTAAGCAGTTGTTCCGTGCTAGAATGAATGAAGGAACTCCAGTGGCAAAACCATGTTCTTATGGTTATAGACTTAATCACTAGATTAAGTCAATTAGGTTTTGCTATGGATAGTGAGCTCAGTCAGGATTTGATCCTGCAATCACTGCCTGATTCATTCTCTCATTTTGTTGTGAACTTTCACATGAACAAGCTGAACACCTCCCTGCCCGAGCTGTTAAATATGCTCAAAACAGCTGAAGGCCATATTAAGAAGGATAAAGGTCCACTCCTTCTTATAGATGGCACTTCTAAAAGAAAATCGGGAAATAAGGGTTCTAAGAAACGATTGAACCCCAAGAGTAGCATCAAAAAGAAAAAAAGGAAAGAAAAACTCCGGATCAAGTACCAGTTTTCATTGCGGCAAAGCTGGCCACTGGAAAAGGAATTGCAAGAGTTTTCTTGCAAGTATGAAGACCGATGCAAGAGTTGTATCAAAAGGTATGTTTATGTTACATGCCAACTTGTCATTAAGTTCTTCAAATTCAAATTCATGGGTATTGGATACCGGCTGTGGTTTTCACATTTGCAAATCTTTGCATGGACTACAGAAAATTAAAATTTTGAAGAAAGGTGACTTCGAGCTGTATGGCGCTGGAGGAGAGTCCATCCAGGCTGAAGCTGTTGGAACCTACAACTTGGAGTTACCTTCGGGAGAGCTCCTACAATTAGAAGATTGTTATTATATGCCCAAAATTATTAGAAATGTAATTTCCATTCCTTTGTTGTTAAAGAAAGGATTTGAAATTAATGGAAAGGGCAATGGTTGCTCTATTTATTTTTCTAATAAGCATCTTTGCAATGGCATTATGGAAAATGGTCTTCTTGTTTTATTACTTAATGACAATGTCTTTCATATTAATAAAAGCAATAAAAGAAAGAGAGAGGAAGTAAATAACACCCTTCTTTGGCATTGCCGACTTGGTCACATAAGTGAATCAAGAATCAACAAGTTATACAAAGAAGAGTTCTTTGATCCTTATGATTATGAATCATTAGGAACTTGTGAATCTTGTCTTATGGGTAAAATGACTAAGTCTCCATTCACTGGACATGGAGAAAGGGCAAGTGAGTTATTAGGACTTATACACACAGATGTATGTGGTCCTATGACAACTCCAGCTAGAGGTGGATACTCTTACTTCATCACATTCACTGATGATTTATCAAGGTTCGGATATGTGTATCTTATGAAACATAAATCCGAAGCTTTTGATAAGTTTAAAGAGTATCAAAGTATGGTTGAAAAACAAACCAAAAAGTGTATTAAAATCCTTCGATCTGATCGAGGAGGTGAATACCTTTCTAGTGAGTTTTTAAATCATCTTAAAGAAAAGGGCATTCTCTCTGAATGGACACCTCCGTATACGCCACAATTAAATGGTGTAGCTGAACGGAGGAATCGTACTTTATTAGATATGGTACGGTCCATGATGTGCTTTACTGATCTTCCTATTTCCTTCTGGGGTTTTGCCCTAGAGACTGCTGCACTAATATTAAACAGGGTACCTTCTAAGTCTGTACCTAGCACTCCATATGAGATATGGAGAGGAAAGAAGCCTAATCTTAAGTATCTTAAGATTTGGGGTTGTCAAGCTTATGTCAAAAGAAATTTTGGACACAAGCTAAGTGCTAGATCAGATAAATATATTTTTGTAGGTTATCCTAAAGATAGTATAGGATACATCTTCTATCATCCTACCGAACAAAAAGTTTTTGTAGGTAGGCATGCCATTTTCTTAGAAAAAGAGTTTATCTTAGAAAAGAGCAAGGATAGGAAAATTGAACTTGAAGAAGTTCAAGACCTACAAATAGAAACACAAGAAATTCTTCAACCAGATGTACCCATTGATGAGGTACAACCACAACACACATCTCCTCTCCGAAGGTCAGATAGAGTGCGAAGAGCACCTGAGAGGTATGGGTTCATCATTGAGAATGATGAAGCCCACATTGTTCAGAATAATGATCCTCTGACCTATTCGGAAGCTGTCATGAGTAGTGACTCTGACAAATGGCTAGAAGCCATGAAATCCGAAATAGATTCTATGTATACCAACCAAGTATGGACTTTGGTTGATGCACCAGAGGGTGTAAACCCTATAGGTTGCAAATGGGTCTATAAGAAAAAGATTGGAGCAGATGGCCAAGTAGAAACCTACAAGGCTAGATTGGTGGCAAAAGGTTTCAGGCAAAAGCAAGGAATTGACTATGATGAAACTTTTTCGCCAGTAGCTATGCTCAAATCTATTCGGATTTTGCTTGCAATAGCTGCATACTATGATTATGAAATCTGGCAGATGGATGTCAAAACCGCCTTCCTTAATGGTTATCTTGAGAAAGAGGTTTACATGACACAGCCAGAAGGATTTGTCTCAAGTAAGAGAGCAAATCAAGTATGCAAGCTTAAGAGATCCATTTATGGATTAAAGCAAGCATCGAGGAGTTGGAACATCCGTTTTGATACAACAGTCAAAGAGTTTGGTTTTATCAAAAATGTGGATGAACCATGTGTGTACAAGAAGACTAGTGGGAGTGCCATTGTCTTCTTAATATTGTATGTAGATGACATACTGATCATTGGAAATGATATTCCAATGTTACAATCGGTCAAGACTTGGCTGTCAAAAAGCTTTTCCATGAAAGACTTGGGAGAAGCATCCTATATACTTGGTATAAAGATCTATAGGGATAGATCTAAAAGGATGCTAGGCTTGTCCCAGTCTAGGTACATAGATAATGTGCTGAAAAGATTCAGCATGGAAGAAAGTAAAAGAGGTTATTTGCCTATGAGTCATGGCATACGTCTCTCTAAGAAGATGTCTCCTAAGACATCTGAAGAGAGGAATAGAATGAATTCTATTCCCTATGCTTCGGCAGTAGGATCGATTATGTATGCTATGCTATGTACTAGGCCTGATGTTGCTTATGCCTTAGGCATAACAAGTAGATTTCAGGCTGATCCAGGAGAGGATCATTGGATAGCTGTGAAAAATATTCTTAAGTACTTGAGAAGGACTAAAGATATTTTTCTAGTTTATGGAGGATCTGAGTTGAAACTAGAAGGATTTTCTGATTCTAGTTTTCAATCAGATCCAGATGATAGCAAGTCCACTTCAGGGTATGTCTTTACCCTAAATGGTGGTGCAGTGAGCTGGAAGAGTTCCAAACAGCAAACTGTAGCTGACTCAACTACTGAGGCAGAATACATTGCTGTAAGTGAAGCCGTTAAGGAAGCTGTCTGGATGAAGAAGTTCATCTCTGAGTTAGGAGTAGTTTCTGAGATTGCTGGACCAGTCCCAGTTTATTGTGATAACACTGGAGCTGTTGCTCAAGCGAAGGAACCAAGGTCTCATCACAAATCCAAGCACATTCTAAGACGCTTCCATCTTGTTCGAGAGATTGTCGAGAGACAAGACATAGTCATTGAACGAGTAGACACCAAGAACAACTTAGCAGACCCGTTCACTAAAGCTCTACCACAACAGCAGTTCGATCGCCACCTCGATTGTATGGGGATAAAATATAAGAGCGATTGGCTTTAGTGCAAGTGGGAGATTGAAAGAGTAGATGCCCTACAAGCCAATCGCAATATGTATTGCGAAGGGTTTTTCTTTTGATTTGTCCAAATCATGTACATGACATTTAAATATGAATAAAGGCGTTATGTTTTATCATATGCTGTTGATTATATTTATGATAAACTCCTTAGATTAGGGCAATGGTTTTAAGACTATGATGAGATCATACTAGTGAGACTTAAAATTCTAAAATCCTAATCTTAAATATTCCCAGTCATTGGTACATTGAGTCGGGGATCAATGATTACCGGAAAGACTGGCATGTCTTATGTATGCTCGATGCAGAGGATGATTGATCTCACAATCATTTGTGTGGAGACACTAATACAAAGATATGGGTGCTCATTAGAAGAATGAGTTCACTGAATTGACCTACAAAGAGAAATCTTATGAAGTCTTACTTACATGTCAAAAGATGATTCTCTTAGTGGGAGTTGTGCAACTGATCCTTTGACCTGAGATCACCATGGTATCTTGTGCACATGAACCTATGTTTTGGTTTACACTCATTCATGACAATAAGTTATGTACGAGGTCTTCTGGATATGGTGGATTGTGTACGAAGATTATGAGTAGGTCAACAAGGAATTAATCACTTCTAGTAAGAGAAGATAGCATCCTATTTTCTCTAATCATATGATAATTCAGGAAGCCTTTGATCAAAGCAGAATGAAAATTAGAAAGAGTTTCTAATATTTCATTATTTGAATTATCATTAAAAGATTGAGAAAAATATGAATATGAAATTGAGTTTGACATATATTCATACTCATATACATATTTGGGATGCAGTTTGATTAAAGGATTGAATTGCATGGTAACTTGCCACTGAAGGGTATTTTTGGTATTTCCACCAAATTCCATATTTTCCGGGTAGACATGACACGTTGCTAGACGTCAATCTTGTCTTATAGGTTTGATCGAACTAAAGAGTTTAATTCGATCATCAATTAGAAAGAATTCTAATTGTTAGGTTCGGGTTCGCGCAGTTTGGACTTAAATCGATTAGAAGAGTTCTAATCAAGTTGGGTCAACTCGCACTCACACCTATTGCTGGCTAAGTATGGAACCCAATGGGTCACACACAAGAAAACTTATCAAGGGTCTAATTGGATTAGATCATGTTTGCAAGATAAACATCCTAGCAGGTGTTGCAAACCTTAGCTCCTGATTCGAACTGGATTCGAATCTGATTCGAATTGGATTCGAATCTGATTCTTAATTGATCTAATTTGATTAGATCATATTCTAATATGGGTTAGCCAAGAGTTGGCACCTAAATTGGCTTGATTTGAGTCTAATTGGATTAGATTTGATAAAATATTTAATTTTGACCGTTGGATCAACATTTGGATGAAGAGAAGGATCAAATGGATGGCGCCATGGATTAGAGCCATTGGATCTTCATCATGGGATGATGGGAGATCATGATCTCGTGATGGATTTGTGATATTGACTTAGTCAACATCAGATGGCGTGAGAAAGAAGGGAATACGGTGAATTTAGAATGGCGCCTCATGAAGAAGTGCCACTTGGATTGGATAAAGATGACACGTCATCATATCCTAACTACTTTCCCTTCAACCGCATCATTCTCTCTCTCCTTCTTTCTTATGGCGCCACCAATAAGGGCCTTTGGATCATCATCTAGCCTTGATCAATGGTTGAGAATGCTCCCTATTTTTCATGCGTGAGAAGAAATGAAGAGAGGCATGAGTACGGTGGATTTCATGAAGAGATGCTTAGGGAATGGATAAGGATGAAGCGCCATATCATAAGCACTTCATCTTATCCTAACTACTTCTGATATGCCCTCTCATCAAATGACACATCCCTTGATCTCACGCCCCTCTTCATGCATGAATGGATGGCTACAATGCATCCGTACGCCATCTATAAATAGGGAATGCTCCCGGTGTTTTCAAATCATCGGAAATCAATCCAACTCTCTCTCTCTCATATCCCTTCTTTCTTACATTAGTTTCTTTCTTTCTAACATTGCTTCTAGTGTGTCCTAAGCCAAGACAAGGTGGTCTTCATTAGGACAAAAGGATTAGAAGTGATTTTAGAAGGCTAAAGAAAAATAGAAAGGAAGGAAAGCAAGCCATTAGAGTTCTTTAGAAGAATTCTGCATTAAGGATCAAAAGTCTTTGGAGCTAAAGTCTTGATCAAGTTTTCGTGTGGATCACCATTGGAGGGCGGACACTTGGACGCCTCGTGGAGATTGTACACTTTGGATTAGCATTTGAGGTATTCTACTAATTCTGCATTTATTTTATATTATTTGATTGTAATCATTAAGGTGATCTAGGCTTAAAAGGGTTTCATGCATAGGGACTTTATTAAGAAAATTTTTAAAATCCCTAGCTTCCGCTGCCCATTATGACATGCTAGAACCCTACACTTCTTATAGCCCATGCGAATAAGTGATCGTGCAGTGTATGTATCGGTGAAAAGCAGATGCCTGGAGATCTCCCCCTCGACAGATATGTCGTGCTGTCGGAAGATCAAGGTGAGTATCATACCATAGGGCAGGGAGACTCTGGAGTTGCAGATCACCTTCCTCATCTGCCTCAGTATCATGGCCGGGAGATTCAGGGGAATACCCTGAATAATATGCTCCATCACAACTAGATCTCGCTCTGAAATGAGATCAAATCTCCCGCTCTTCGGAAAAAGAATCCGACCAATGAAGTTGTGCAACAACCTCATCTCTGCAGAAAGAGAGCTCGCTATAACTTGCTCCGAGTAGTCGAAGTCTTCATTCTCAAGAATTAATTGCAGGGCTCTCAACTTGTTTTCTTGCTTTTCTGGAGTTGCTCCTTTGCAGGGGAGATGAAGCAACTCACTCAAACTCTCTTCGGAAACTCGAACCCTAACTCCTCGAACTTCCGATATGAGCCCTCCCATCCCAGTTTTGAGGAAGGCATAGAACTTCCGAACTAGTTCGGGGTAGATCACCACATCTAGGGAGCAAAGATACTCCCAACCTTGCCTTCGGATCCATTCCCCTAAACGGAACCCTTCTTGATCCAAGAACTCGGAATGGATCCTTCTTTCCGTTGTAACCGGTCTCCCCGCAAACTTTGCAAGTTGTACTGAAGGGGAGGGAGGAGGAGGTGGCTCTATACGTGTCTCACCTTGTGGAGACACTGTAGACGGCTCTGTAGCTTCCCTTTCCGCACGTTGGATCCGTGAGACTCTCCCGGATCGCTTGGCTACGGCTCTCTTGGGTCCCATTTCTCCAAGATCTTGAAGTAATCTACTGTTTGGAGATGATTGGAGGAGATTTGAGAGTGGAGAATAGGGTTTTCGGAAGAGGACAAAGTGAAAACAGTGCCCTAGATAGCTCACGGGTCCCCCTTTTAACAGTGGGGTCCCGACGTTGGGTCGACTCAAGGATTTTCTTGGGTCGACTCAACGTTGGGTCGACCCTATTCTGGGTTGGGTCGACCCAAGTTCAGAATTTTTTCTTTTCTCTTCCTTTTCCCTTCTAAAAATTTTCTTTGCTTCCAATCCTTATAAATTTTTTCTGGGACAATGATACATGAGTAAGAAATCTATAGATGACAAGTTTGACTCATGTTTCATGGGTTTTTAGAAATGGGAGGAATGTATCATGAGACTGCTTGCTCCCTTTTATATCTCTTCAATAAAAAGGATCACATATGCCTAATTCCCTTCTAAGCGTGCAAAATCTATCTTCACTCAAAGATTTTGTGAAAATGTCAGCTAATTGTTTCTCAGTACATATATGCTCAATACATATGTTTCCATTTTGCACATGATCTCTAATAAAATGATATCTTATTTCTATGTGTTTGGCTTTAGAATGCTGAACCGGATTTTTAGTAAGGTTGATGGCACTAGTATTATCACATTTTATAGGAATGTTATCTAGCTTAACTCCGTAGTCCTCTAGTTGTTGCTTAAGACATAGTACTTAAGCACAACAACTGCCAGCAGCTATATATTCAGCTTCAGCTGTCGACAGTGCCACTGAATTCTGCTTTTTGCTAAACCATGATACTAAGTTGTTTCCTAAAAATTGACATGTTCCACTAGTGCTCTTCCTATCTAATTTGCATCCAGCAAAATCAGCATCTGAGTATACAAGCAAATCTAGACAGGAGTCTCTTGAGTACCATAATCCTATGTTTGTAGTTCCTCTTAAATATCTAAGGATTCTTTTAACAGTACTTAAATGTGACTCCTTAGGATCTGATTGGTATCTAGCACATATTCCTACACTAAACACGATGTCTGGTCTACTAGCAATAAGGTAGAGCAAGGATCCAATTAATCCTCTATAAAGCTTAATATCAATACTCTTTCCTTTCTCATCTTTGTCTAGCTTACTAGTAGGATTCATTGGAGTGCCTACTCCCTTATGATTTTCATTCCCAAACTTCTTTAGTATTTTCTTTGTATACTTAGTTTGGTGAATGAAGATACCTTCTTTAGTTTGTTTGATTTGTAATTCTAGAAAGAAACTTAGTTCTCCCATCAAACTCATTTCGAATTCCCCGTGCATTAAATCAGCAAACTCTTTGCAAAGA